>NC_060172.1:3385584-3410732 GCF_021292245.1 Micropterus dolomieu | reverse complement strand
TAAAAGCATGAACAGCCATCTCAAGAGTTTTAGGATTAAGAAAAGGTTTGACTTTTGACAACAGACGCAGTTGATAAAAACTAGAGCTTATTACGGAGGAGATTTGTTTATCAAAATTTAAAGACTCATCCAGTAGAACGCCCAGGTTCCGTACACTTGAAGATCTAAAAGCCGATAGTCTGCCTAGGTCGAAGGTGGCAGCCTGGGGATTAACAGTGGACCCGAAAACAATGATCTCTGTTTTGTTTTCATTTAAAAATAAAAAATTTTGGTCCAGCCAAAATTTTACTTCATCTAGACAACCTAATAATAATGAAAGGGCAGAAGGATCATTTCTCTTGAGTGGAACGTACATTTGAGTGTCGTCTGCATAACAGTGAAAAGATACCCCATGTCTTCTTAGAATGGTGCCCAGTGGTAACATGTATAGGGAGAAAAGAGAAGGCGCTAAGATAGATCCTTGAGGAAGGCCACAGGTTAGATGCGCAACAGAAGAGGAGCAATTTCCTAACTTTACTCTGAAAGTACGACCCGAGCGATAAGACTGGAACCACTGGAGGACGATACCTTTTAGCCCCACATCATACTCTAATCTGGATATCAGGATAGAGTGGTCGATCGTATCAAAAGCTGCTGATAGATCCAGAAGAACAAGAGCCACAGAGTCACCAGTGTCCGTGGAACGATAGATGTCATTTAAAACTCTCAACAGGGCAGATTCAGTACTGTGAGCAGACTTAAAACCAGACTGAAATTTTTCAGAAATATCATTGCATTTTAGAAAGAGCTGGAGTTGGTCAAAAACAACTTTTTCTAACATCTTCGAAACAAAAGGCAATACAGAGATAGGATGGAAGTTATTTAACACGGCAGGATCCAGTGTAGTAGCGGAGTGACAGTGGCCTCCTTAAGGGCAGCAGGGATGGAGCCGGTAAGGAAGCACTTATTAACAAAGGACACCAATCCTGGCCCTACTGAATCAACAATTAATTTAAGAAACTTAGGAGAGATGATGTCAAGAGAGCAGTACGAAGGTTTCATCTTGGCGATAATTTCTTTGAGTAGGTTCAGGGTGATTGGCTCAAATGCATCCCAGGTAACAGAATTCATCAACTGACTAGAGTGTTCCGTGTGGGAGCGGCTGGCATTGCATCTCAAGTTAGATATTTTGTCAATAAAAAATCTCAAGAAACTTATATATATATATATATATATATATATATATAAATAAACCCAATAGAGAATCTTTGGAGGGAGCTCAAACTCCGTGTTTCTCAGCGACAGCCCAGAAACCTGACTGATCTAGAGAAGATCTGTGTGGAGGAGTGGGCCAAAATCCCTCCTGCAGTGCAAACCTGGTGAAAAACTACAGGAAACGTTTGACCTCTGTATTTGCAAACAAAGGCTACTGTACCAAATATTAACATTGATTTTCTCAGGTGTTCAAATACTTATTTGCAGCTTTATCATACAAATAAATAGTTAAAAAAATCATACATTGTGATGTCTGGATTATTTTTTTTTTAGATTATGTCTCTCACAGTGGACATGCACCTACGATGAAAATTTCAGACCCCTCCATGATTTCTAAGTGGGAGAACTTGCAAAATAGCAGGGTGTTCAAATACTTATTTTCCTCACTGTATATACACACATATACATATATACATACATATACACATATATATGTCTGTGTGTCTAGATCTATCTATATAGACTTTAGATGTATTATAAGCAGAAACAGGGTGCAGCTTCCTGTGTGCAGCGGAAGGAAGGGGAGGAGCCTGAGCTACTTCTGTAAAAATAAATGACACCAGAAGGATTCACTGATTCTCACATCCTGTTTTCACTCACGTTTAAAACTTTAGCTTTAAATTCCAGTAAATAAAAAGCTGAGGTATTAAACAACGACAGCAGCCTGATATATTTCTCTTGCACTACCTTGTGTGTACTTTGTGTGTACTTTGTGTGTGCTATTGTTGCTGTTTAAGTATACTTTTATTTTGTAACTGAGCGACTGAAGCTTTTATTTTGTTTCCTAACAGGAAGTCGTAGGTCTCGTTGCGTCACGCGGACTCGGGTCTGATCTGAGTTCCGGTTCAGTCTGAAGTTTGTGAGCAGCTCGTTTCTGACGGCGGGTGTTGCTTTGTTTGTTTGTTTGTTTGTTTGTTGACGTCACTGTGACGCTGCGGACGGTTAAACCCGGAAACCGCGGCTGTTTAACGACCTACGGAGCGGAGAGTCACCGGCAGGACCGGGACCCGAACCAGGACCAGGTGAGTCCATCATTCAAATCCCGCACACACACCCCCGCACACGTACACGTTAGTCCTGAACAACAAGCTGAAGCTGATCCCTGATCAGACTTGATCGGCTCAGATCTGGTCTCACTAATCTCAGACCTGGTCCCGTGACTGTGACTCACTGACTTCCCAAAACTTTTAAGGAACAAAAACGTGTTTATCAAGCTGCTTCATCCTTGACTTTAAAACTCCGACAGCTTTATTACCCCCCCCCCCCCAGCAGGTGAAGAGGAGCTGATCCAGATCTGGTCCAGGATCATCTGGTTACCTTTATAAACACACTCCTTGTTCCACAGCGAACACACCTGGACCCTGGACTGCTGGTTCTGTCCTCTGGTCTCTCCTGCTTTAACTCCTCCCCCGCTCACAGGTATGTCTGATTCACCCCTCTGATTGGCTGCCTGCAGAGGTCAGCAGGTATTGACCCAGACTTTTATTTTGTTGTTATTGGCCCTGCTTTTATTGTGAAAGGGGCTGTATTTATAGGCCACTCAGCTTCAGTCTCAAGGCGCCTCTCACGTCTCTCACTGCATCCTCTGTAGCTGTTTAAGGATGAAATAATGAAACATTACAGGTTGCTGCTCGCAGGATCGTTTCTTCTGGCACGATGCTGATATTATTTTGTTATTGATGGACCCAGAATATGATGCTGATGTCAGGGGAATTCAGGGAAACTGAAATGATGTAACTCATATCTAAGTCTATCTTAGCTCCGTTTCCGTTTCACAGTTTATTTGCAGGTCACATCGTCACCGATCGATCGCTGCGTTCCATCATATCAATCCAACGATTTTGTTATTTGTTTTAGCGCAGCAGCTTCATTCTTTCTTTCATCAGCTGATTCTACCGGCGGCGGCGCCGGCTGCTTTCATCAGATGCTTCGGTGCAGTTTAGCGTCCGACTCCTAACCTGTTTTCTCTGCGTTACCGTCGTCTGTTTGGACTAATCTGGGGAACGAGCACGATCACTGAGGGAAAACGGGTTTCTTGCCGACAGGCATAATAAAAGTTGACGGGAGAAAGAAAAGAATCTCTCTAACAGGCTAAATGAAGAAAGTTGTGTGGGGTTTTTGTTGGTCAGACCTACAGTGAACTCAGATTTTAACTAGACGGTGAATCAACAAATCAAATATAGCCGAACACTTCGCAGCGATGCACTGGACTTTAATGTTTCTGTCCTGATGTCCAATCAACAACGGCTACCCAATAAGTGGGCGTGTCTGTCAGGAAAAGACTTCCGCGAAGGCGCAGGTGTATCCTCGCTCCTCGCTCCTCTGAGCTTTGGGACGGCCTGCAAGATGGCGGAGCGAAACAGCTTCCGGTTCAAGCGAGGAAATGACAAATAAGAGATTTGAGAAGCAGCCTGTAGTTCTCCCAGGACACTCTTCCTACAGCAACATTAACCACTGGTTTTATTTTGAAATCATTTGAATTATTTTGGTTTTATTTTATTTTGAAAGTTTAACTGGACTTTGCATCTTCCTTCTTGCTAACTTGATGCCAAAGAGTCCGCAGGGCGTTAAAGAGCCATGAGTCGGTCTTTAGGTTCATGTGAGTTTACACCTGCGGCAGGTTGTTAAAGGAACCAGGTGACACCCACGTGATCAGCATCAGGTTTCATGTGTCTCACGTTTCACCTTTCTGCTTCACCTGGAACACTTTCACACGAGAGCAGCTGACGAAGAGCAAAAAGCTGAAAGGAGACGAACTCTCTGCAGGCAGCTGATCTCTGCTTTTACTGTTGTGCCAGTGTAAAGTTTAGACTTCTGTGAAAGAAAAGAGCTGTAAGGAGCAGCCAGACGGAGTCTGAGCTTCACCTGCTGCTGCTGTGATCTGATCAGCAAACTGCGGTCAGCAGCAGCAGCGAGCAGGTCAGAGCAGAGCCCTCTGATTGGTCCACAGACAGGACAGGTTTGGGAAAGTTCAGCACAGAGACAAACCGGAAGTTCACACCTCTGTAACAAACACGAACCAAACTTTGCTCTCAGCATCACCTACCCCAGCGTTGTCATGGTGACGATGGTGTACCAGAAGGCCGCCGGGATGCTGGTGAACTTGCTGGCCGTGGAGCCCTTCTCAGCGTAGAACATGACGGTGGCGAAGATGATGATGGCCATGGTGAGGGAGAAGAGCAGGAAGCCGAGCTCCGACGCGCAGCTCTTCAGCGTGTAGCCCAGGATGCGAAGTCCCGCAGAGTGCCGCGAGAATTTGAAAATCCGAAACACCCTGAAGACGCGCAGGGTGACGAAGGCCCCGCTCACGTCCTCGTTGTCCGTCATGACGAGGCCGATGTAGTAGGGCATGATGGCCACCACGTCGATGACGCTCATGACGCTCTTCACGAACTTGTAGCGGCTCGGCGCGGCGAGCAGGCGCAGCAGGTACTCCACCGTGAAGATCATGACGCACGCGGTGTCCAGGCAGAAGAAAGCCAGCGCGTACCGCTCGCCGCACGGCTCGTCCTTAAGGCGGTGCGGCGAGGCACCGCACGGGACCGTCTCCACCACGTTGGCGAGCACCGACACCGCGATGAAGAAGCCGGTGACGTAGTAGAACACCAGCGCCATGGTGGAGGTGTGCGGGTTCTCAAAGGCGCGCCACATGGTCTCCCGGAAGCTCAGGTCCGCCGGGACCAGGTCGTTGCTGTGGTCAATATCCTCGTCGTCCTGGATCCGCTCCTGGTTCTCCCGCCGCCGGTCCTTGTACTCCTCATAGCAGCAGTCCCCGATGATCTCCGGGATGATGCCGAAGAACGCGAGCTCCTCGTCGTACGCGGAGATGCACTCCTGCCGCGGGTAGTGCAGCTTCCCGGTGCGGTAGAAGTTGAGGATGTGGCGGAAGATGTCCGGGTCGCGGTCGAAGAAGTACTCGTTGGTCTCCTCTTGGAAGAAGAAGTCCAGCTCCGTGCTGCCCAGCAGGGTGTCCGGGTACCGGTCCAGAGTGTCCCGCCAGGTCTGAAACTTTGTGCCGCTCACGTTCAGCATAATCAGCCCGTCCTTCCCGCGGGGCTTGCTCTTCGGGGGCACCGGCATGGGCGCGCCGGCCACCGGCATCCACCCGATGGCCGCCGCGCGGGCGAACGGCAGCCACGCCGCCACACCTGCTGCCATGCTGGTCCTGAAGCTCTACGGAGGCTCGTTAGACGGGGGGTTCACGGAGCGACGGAGCAGCGAGGGGGCATCTGGAGAGGGAAGACGGAGAGCCAGGCAACAGATGGAACCAATCCAGGAAAAAGGAGGATTTTACGCACAGAAAAAACGTTCAGAAATCAGCGTAAAAACCAACAAATCCACATGTGGTCGGTAAACCAGGACTCGGTTTCTGCTGGTCTGGACGCGTAAAAGCAGCAAACAAACGCTCACAGGCGGAAACAACTCTCCACAAGCTCCGCTTCTCTCATTTAATCCCGTTTCTCGGTGAATTCTCTCCGCGCGGTGTTGGTAGTATTTCCTCCAGCAGCAACAAGTCCAGCGGGCATCAGGGTAATCCCGCGCTCCAGACCCGGACACGGAGCGGACACAGATCCGCCGCAGGCATGCTCCCCTCCGGGGCTCCCCGCCGGAGTCTTCCGCTCCCCGAACTGATCCCGCAGTGAGCAGCCCGCTGCGACAAGAGTGTTTCCCCGCGGACAGAGAGGACCAAGCAGCCGCTCCGGCAGGAGAGCCGAGCCGAGCCGAGCCGAGCCGAGCCGCAGCGGAAAAACAGAAGATGTTCGGCTGGAAGAGGCTCGTTCTCCGGTTACACAGGTGCTGCTGGATGGAGAGGCGGACAGCACGTTTCTCTCTCCCTCTCCCTCTCTCTCTCTCCCTCTCTCTCCCTCTCCCTCTCTCTCCCTCCCTCTCTCGTTGGGGGCGTGTCTGAGGAGAAGCCCCGCGGATCAGACGCAGACTCTTTACGCACGGAGCGCCTCCAGGGGAGAAAGCTGCGGCTCCGTTAACGTGTTGCGGGACACATGGTGCTTTTGTGTCGGGGTGTGTTTGATAATCAGCCCCGGGCGGTGACAACAGACAGGTCCGCGCGCTCCCGCTAGGTGGAGTTTTTTTCAGGCAGCCACAGGGAGCGCGTGCGACGTCTCCATCCAGGTTTGTGTGTTTTTCCTCCATCAGCAGGATCCAGATCTGTCACATCACCAGCTGCTGCCAGAAACCCCAGTCCGGTTCCTTAAAGTCCACCTTCACTCAGTCCCTCTCTGCTTTTCATTCTAAGCTCAGACGCAGTGAAACTACCAACCTGCAGCTGGGGCTGATGTCAAAGGTCAAACATGTTCAGCTTCCTCTGTCCAACACCATCCTCTTCCTAAACAGTTGTTATTGTCCCAGCTGTTGTACCAGGCACAGAGATCTGTGAGGAGGGTTTGTGCAGACACCGGTTTAAGGCTGGGGGGTTTGAACAGCTCCAGCTCAGTTTATTCACAACACTAAAATAGGGTCAGCAGAGATAATGCAGCAATCTGAAGCTTCACTGAGCAGACGTGTTCTGAGGTCCGATAAATAAAGCACATCACGCAGATACAGTGGAAAAATAAACTCACACGGGTCAACACACATTTGCATGAGCTCAAGTGGAACAACGAACAATAATACTTCCCCCACAGAGCGACGTTCTTTCTCTGCCATAATGGACAAACAGAGCGGATGTTTGTTTGTGTTCTCCGTCGTCCCGTACGCCAGCCGTGTGGGAGGCTTTGAACTTCCTGTTTCAGAGGTCTGCTTCACGTCTGTAGTTGCGTGGCTCATTCCTGTCAACACTGGGATTCCAAAATAAGGGGAATAATAAATTCATTTGTATCGATGATGAATAATTCAGATAAGATTCAGGTTCGCAGCTTTGTTTCTGTCACCACATCACATTCATGCAAGTTCAGGTCCGTTAAACATCCACGACCCCCCGAAGTGGCTCTAAGCTCCAGGGGGGCCCGGAACCCCACTTTGAGAACCACTGCCCTAACATGAACCCTAAACCCAGACCCTGAACCTTGTGGGGTCCAGCACTGTAGTCCCCACAAAGCTGTCGGACCCCCCAGGTATAGTGGGACTCCGGGCCTCGGAGCCACACACACACACACACACACACACACACACACACACACACACACACACACACACACACACACACACACACACCTGCTCCATCAGCAGGCAGGAGGTCTCACTCTGCTCCTAAATCACTGAAGAAAAAGAAGAAGCCCGAGGAGCTCAGATCAGTGTGTGTGTTTGTTTACATCCCTGCAGAGCTGACCGCCAGTCTGAGTGTACACACACACACACACACACACACACACTTTGTGTCCAGGTGGACTGGATGTTGACTTTAGTCTTCAGTACAGGCAGAATCTTCTCTCCTCGTCCTCTCGTCTCTGTTCATCACGTCCAGCAGCTTCTTTAAAAGCTCCACATTCAGCCAGTCTGAACAAACAACTGACACAAAGTACCAGTCTCACTGTTTCAGCCGCCATGTTTGTAGTTCTGCTGTAAGTCTCAGTAGTTCAAGTCCAGTGAAAATCAACGTTTCCGTCACCAAAACAGACATTTCAGATCTGAAATGAACAAATAAATGAAGGAGTTTGGTTCATTATTTCAGTGCAGGATCACCTGATGACCCGCTGCTCCGTCTGCCTGCATCAATATTGTAATTAATATATCTTACATAGTTCACATAAAGCTTCTATTAACAGGTTGCTCCAGCGTGTTTCCTTCCTCTGCTGCAGAATAACCTAAAACTAAACTTCTTTGGTTCTTCTGCAGCAGAGGAAGGAAATGCTGGTTATAATCTGTACTATATATATATATGATTGATATTAAATTGATCCGACAGTGAAATAATGAACCAAACTCCTTCATTTAATTGTTCATTTTAGATCTAAAGTGTCTGTTTTGGTGACGGAAACGTTGTTCTGAACTTTGGTACCGTTTAAGGTTTTTCACTGGAGATTTACAGAAGAACTACAAACATGGCGGCGCTGTGAAGCTTCTGACCTGCAGCGCGTGTTTGTGTTGACAGGTGCTTGAGCCGAGTGAAAATGTTCCCTCAGTGCTTTTCAAATAAAGAACTAAAAGACTTTTCGGTTTCATTATTTATTTACTCTGTTTGTGATGAATCTGCCGAGATGATCAAACCCTGCAGAGAGATGAGGAGGAGGAGCAGGAGGAGGAAGAGGAGTCACATGTGACTGTGTTTCCTGTGTTAGACTCGTCTCTTATCTTCTCGTTACCAGTTCTGCAGAAACACTTCCCTCCGGCAAAACAGCTGCAAACTGTCTGAGATGACGAAGAGGAGGAGGAAGAGGAAGAGGAGGAGGAAGAGGAGGAGGAAGAGGAAGAGGAAGAGGAGGAGGAAGAGGAGGAGGAAGAGGAAGAGGAAGTATCCCATGTAATCAGGAAGCAGGGAGAAACATGTTTCTGAAATGAAACATAAAGGGAATATGAAAGTGCTGCCTGAGCTCTTCTAACGTTAGTCTGCTCGCTCAGAATGTTTCCTGTCAGGAGGCGGCGCTAAATTAGATTTAATTATTTTATACGCCTCCAGACGTTTGGACATTTATCGCATAGCGGAACTTCAGTGAACTATGTTAGCGTTTGCAGTTTGTTTAGCTAACGTTAGCCGGCGACTATGAGAGGCCGATTAGGGTGAAAACATTAAAAAACTGTCACACACGCACACTGAAATACAGGGTATCTGAGTGTGTAAGTGTAAAATTATTTTAGTGCGCCCGGAAGCTGTTGTAGTGTAACAGGAAACCTTAGATTCCTGTCCTAACTTTCAAAATAAAAGCATAGCTAACATGATGAAACATGGATTTCAGTGCGAGTGGTATTCCTTGTTCAGAGACATTGTTTATCTCAGCAATGATATGAACAGTTAATCATTTATTATATTTATATATTTAGTTCAGCATCCCTAAACCTACAGGGAGGGATGTTTATTGTATGTCACATTTAATTGTTGCTCCTCACCTTCAGATATTTTATAAACTTCATCTCTGTCTTCTTCTTCACATGAAACCTACAACACTTCACTTTATGTATTATTTATCTACAATATGCAAAGATTTGCTGAGCTTATTAAACACATTCTACATGTATTTTGACCATTTGACTGCATCAGTGACTTCCTGTTACAATGAAGCTGAAATGACTTCACAGGCACACACACATGTAGCCTGTATCCTACTCTGTGTGAATATTTTCAGTGTGTCAGTGCCTGGTTGCAGTGCGTGTGCTTGGTGTGTTGTTGGTGCATGTATGATCATTTTCAGTGCGTGTGTGTCTGTATTTCAATGTTTTCACCCTAATCGGCCTCTCATAGGCGACGTCTCTGCTGAGACGTCGTACGTTAATCCTGAAATTAAAACACACACACAGGCTCACACACACACAGGCTCACACACACACACACACACACACAGGCTCACACACACAGGCTCACACACACACACACACACACACACAGGCTCACACACACACACAGGCTCACACACACACACACACACACACACACAGGCGCACACATACAGAGGCGCACACACACACGCACACACATACAGAGGCGCACACACACACGCACACACATACAGAGGCGCACACATACACACACGCACACACATACAGAGGCGCACACACACACACGCACACACACACGCACACACACACGCACACACATACAGAGGCGCACACACACACACGCACACACACACAGAGGCGCACACACACACGCACACACATACAGAGGCGCACACATACACACACGCACACACACACAGAGGCGCACACATACACACACGCACACACACACAGGCTCACACACACACACACACGCACACACATACAGAGGCGCACACATACACACACGCACACACACACAGGCTCACACACACACACGCACACACACACAGAGGCGCACACACACACACACGCACACACACACAGAGGCGCACACACACACACGCACACACACACACGCACGCACACACACACACACCCCGGGGGGACTGTGGTGTCATTTTACAGACAAAAGTAATTAAACTGCATTAATCTCTCAGTAATGTTCCTCCTCCCTGCAGCTGTGAAAGCAGTCAGTCAGTGTTTGTTTGCTGCCACCTGAGAGACCTGAGAGACACCTGAACACCTGAGAGACACCTGAACACCTGAGAGACACCTGAGAGACACCTGAACACCTGAGAGACACCTGAGAGACCAGACACCTAACACCTGAGAGACACCTGAACACCTGAGAGACACCTGAGAGACACCTGAACACCTGAGAGACACCTGAACACCTGAGAGACACCTGAGAGACACCTGAACACCTGAGAGACACCTGAACACCTGAGAGACACCTGAGAGACACCTGAACACCTGAGAGACACCTGAGAGACACCTGAACACCTGAAAGACACCTGAACACCTGAAAGACACCTGAGAGACACCTGAACACCTGAAAGACACCTGAGAGACACCTGAGAGACACCTGAACATCTGAAAGACACCTGAGAGACACCTGAACACCCGAGAGTAACCTGAGAGACACCTGAACACCTGAAAGACACCTGAGAGACACCTGAGAGACACCTGAACACCCGAGAGTAACCTGAGAGACACCTGAACACCTGAAAGACACCTGAGAGACACCTGAACACCTGAAAGACACCTGAGAGACACCTGAGAGACACCTGAACACCTGAGACACACCTAATATTAAACATTTATAAGTGATGCAGCAGGGCCCCTCAGTGCGTTACAAACGGACACAACGGGTCTTGACCATGTGTCCATATGTGACCACTTGGGAGTGAGAACGGGTTGACAGACCGAGCTTCAAACCCTCTGAACGATATCCGATGTGTCCGTATCAACCAGCAGAATTTACTTCCTCCTTCACATTAAAGCTCCTCTTCAGCTCTGTACACAGCAGAAAGAAACCATCAGAGTTTCCAAACTTTCCAAACATAAAACCATCACTTGCATCAACTTGAGCAATGAAACATGATGTCGGTCAAACCAGTCGTCTTCTGACCCGCAAACATGATGCGGCCCGAGGCGTCACCGGCTCGCTGCGGCATTACACATGAAGCGCTCCTCTCATCACGTCTGTTTTCTTTTTTCATTAGTATGAAAGTGACGAGTGAGGATTTCCTATTCACTTTGAACTGTAATAATGGCGACTCACACGGCCAATCAGAGTCGGCACGAGCTTCAGATCAACGCTCACGTTCTGTCGGGGAAAGGAATTTACATTTAAATATTTATAACAACGCACAGTAACCGTTACTACATGCAGTCTTTTCACAATCCAAACAGGCTCGTCCTCCAGCTCAGCCACCTTCAAACAGCTCCCCATGAAAAGGCTCGCAGCCTTCATCTCAGTCTGCCTTCTTTCAAAGTCGCCACCTCCCAAAAGGCTTTTTGTTTTCTGTTTGGCAGCTTTTATATGAAGTCTGAAGAGCTGGACGTGGAGCTGAAAGCTGAGCGAGGAGACAAAGGCCTGAAGAACAGAAGAGAAAGATCTTCACTCCGACTCAAAGACTCTTTTACTGCAAACAGCAATGCTGTAATTGGATCTGGAAAGTCTCTTCAGATTACACACAAAACTAATAAACGGAGAAAATGTATTTTTCCTGTTAAAAAGAAGCCGGTGCTCTTTTCCTCTGAAGTGAGACGAAACCTGATGTTTGGCGTTTAAAATCATCACATCACGACTTTAACATCTTGTGTTGAAGCAGCTGATCAGAGCAGAATATATGAGAGAGAATTAGTGAAATAAGTAATATTCAGAGAAAAGACTCTAGTCGTACTTTTACCAGAAAAAAACTCTGAAAAGCCTCTTTTGGAGATGTGCTTGTGTTCCTGAAGGCTCGGTTTTCTTTTGTTCTATTGAAAGCAGGTAAGCAGATGTTAATAACAGCAGCCGTCACATCTAAGCCACGTTCACCAGCCGGCATTATGAGACACTTACTTCTGTTCAGACCAAAATAAAAACTACATTTAGAAAGACTAAGATGTGACTCATGCTTTGGCTTTGTTGCAGTCGAAGCTCCACCTCTTCTCTTTTGTCTGCACTGACTGTGGTCCTGTATTGTTACAAAGCGTTCTCATCCCAGGCCCTGCTGGCGTCTGTTTGTGACACACTGCGCAGCCCCTTTAGCGTCATCGTTCAACGCAGTAGGGGGTCGTGTATGAACGCTAAGTATGGAGGTGGACGGCGGGCCAGACAGCGGACCTACACCCAGGAGACTCGTGTGCATTTCCCGTCAGTCAGCATTACATGTTTTTATTGATGAAGGTTACATTTCATAAGTTATGTAAATGATGTCAGCTAACTTACGTGAGTTAAAGGTTCAGTGTGCAAGTTTTAGTGGCATCTGGTGGTGAGGGTTGTGAATTGCAACCAGCGTCTCACGGTGCATTCGGGTGCTCGAGTTGTGAAGTCGTTCTTCAGACTTCAGTGCGTTCATGTGTTCTTAAGTCAGAATGTGGAATCAACATGGACGCTGCTACAAAGATGTGTTGGATTAAAATTATCGGTGTGTACTGCTGCTACTTTATCTCCTTGTACGTATTCAACGTAGTGATGAAACACGCTCTGTAGAGTCTGCAGGTTGTCTGTTTCGGGCTACTGTAGAAACATGGCGGTGCAACATGGTGACATGCAAGAGGAGCCGCGGGGTCTGTAGATAGAAATGTCTCATTCTAAGGTGATAAAGACAGAACGGTTCATTATGTCAGGCCTTTACACACCACTGAACATACAGTTATGGATCTTATGTTTCCGTCTTTAGATCCTCCTGAATGTTTCACACTGGACCTTTATGTCAAATGCGTAACGTAGTTATTTTAACCCAAACAAGGATCTTTTACTAAACCTAATCAAACTGCAACGTTTCGCAATGTTAACCACTAGTTTTATTTTGAAAGTCTAATGGGACCATGCATATTATTATACATTTTTGTTAACTTGTTGGTGAAGTTTGCATCAAGTGGGAAGCTTCCGGTCTGAGACGCGGAGCCAATGCAGAAGCTTCTTAAACCTGCGTCCTCTCCAGCAGCCAGCAGGGGGCGACTTACACCTGTGTCCTCTCCAGCGGCCAGCAGGGGGCGACTTAAACCTGCGTCCTCTCCAACAGCCAGCAGGGGGCGACTTAAACCTGCGTCCTCTCCAACAGCCAGCAGGGGGCGACTCCAGCGGCTGCAGAAAGAAGTGTGATTGTATAGAAGTTTCTACTTGTCAGCTGATTTATTCCCTCAGTAAACACTTTCCTGATGAGTTTATGGTCTCAGTCGCTAGTTTCAATTATGGTCCCATTTAGAGGAACAGAGACCAGGAAGCAGGGGAGGCTTAGGGCGGGGCTACAAGCTGATTGACAAGTCGCTACCATGGCGACCAGGATAGAGTGACTTGTATGTGTCGTTGATAAAGCTTATCAGGAGTCGGCTGCTCACTTTCTCTGGTGAGAACATTTAGTTTTAAGACAAAGTTATCAGCTGTTAAAATGACGTGAATCACAGATGCACCTAGCTAAGCTAGCTAGCTCCGCACACGGCCGTTAGCTCCACCGTCTCATCCAAATATGGTCATGTCCGGGAACTTCTTGGTTGCAAAAACTCAACGTGGCTGCCAAACTCGAGGTTTCAAAACGGCGGTCCACAAACCAACGGGTGACATCACCATGACTACACCCACTTCTCATATACAGTCTGTGGTTAGCATAGAATAAAGAAACTGCAACTTCCGGTTAGGTTTAGGAAAAGATGATGGTTTGCGACTTAACTTACGTAAATTAAGATCTGCAACCCTTCTCAAACAGAGACGCCAAATCTTATGTCCTGTAAATGAGACAGAGCTGCAGGAAGGTGGATGTTTGTAACGACGAGACATGAAGAGCCGATTCTTCTCTGTAAAGGACGTTAGCGTTAAAAGACAGTATTTTTCCGTGTCTCTCTGGTCGTCTGATCAACAGTCAGAGCGTCTCTTTAAACCTCCACTTTGTCTTCTGAAGATTTTTTACCCAGAAGGCCTCACACTTTCCGTTCCTCCCACATCAATGTAAATGTCCTCATCAATATGGATCCTCTTCTTGGCCTGCTCTGTATTCTTCTTCTCTGGCAGGCTGAGCCTCTCGGGAGACTCTGAACTGCAGCGTTCACAGCTCTCTGACACAAACACAACATATCGACTGACCTCCTCAGCTGTTTGTCTCCCCGGAGAGACGCTCAGGCTCAGAGGCCATTTTGTTTTGGGGCCATTATTCAGACTGACACCGGGCTCTTGTTAGCTGCTCTGTCTTTGTCCTGAGAGGGAGGTTTACCAGAACACATGTAGGATGGAGTCTCACTTAGTCTGAGGCAGATTTGTAGACGCTGAATTAGCAGCTCCTGTTAAATGGGGGTATATCCCCCTCACTTTTTCTCTGCCCTGGGTTTGGCCTCTCAGGATACAGAGCTGCAGACACTACTCAGGGCTAAAAAGGCTACCTCCAATTCATGTTTTACTTGTTGAAATCAAATTAATTAAATGTACAGATTTATTTATTTACAATATTCTAATGAAAATGAGAGAATTAAAAACCTCAGTAACAGAGGAGGCTGTGGAAGGAATAGTTTGGAACACTTAGCATAAAGACTGGAAACAGCTAGCTGGCAGCTTCCAGCAGCTCTAACGAACCCTGATTAACATGTTGCGTCTCGTTTGCTGTCGTCATCAGTGTGTGTCAGCCCGTTTTCATTCCCAGAGTCAAATAATTACACTTCGTCACGTCCCTCAGCGTCTGGGACCGACGCACATGGGTTGAGGTGAAAGAGCGAGCCAACAGGCGGACCTTCAGCCTGGAGACCGGCGTTCGATTCCCGTGTGAAACAAAAAGTCAGCTTGGTTCCTTTTGGCGATGTTACTCATGTAATTTAAGTCATGTAGGTAAGAAAGTTACTTTTACCAAAACCGTGATGTTTTTGCAAACGTAAACAAACTGAGCCGTTTCACAACGATAACCACTTGTTTTATTCTGAAAGTCTGACTGGACGTTGTATATTTCTTATCGCCAACTAGAGTCTGTCAGCAGGAGCTCTGCGGACTTCAGCTGCACCAGTCAGTGCTGACAGCTTTCAGAAAGCTTTCATTGAATCTGTACTAACCTTCCGTGTATCAGCCTGGTATCTGTCATCCCTCGCAACCTGCTAAACACAATCCTAACAATCAGCAGTAAAATAATGAGACTGGTGCAGGAACCACTTCTCTAAACACTGCACAGCTGTTACAGCCCTCAGGCCAGAGATCCAGATCACATCCAGGACCAAGAGAGCCGTGACAAGTTTTATGTTTATTGTGCTTTGCCAGCTTTACTTACTGTTTGTTGCTGGTCTGTGTGACGTGTGGTTCATCGTGAGCGCTGATGCTCTGCAAAAATGGAGCATCAACAAAGTTCTTTGAATTGAATCTGAGCTTTAGAGCTGCTGGAAGGTGAACTTTGTTAGATTTGTGAGGAAGATGATGATCAACAAAACAGTTTATTAACATGAAACCTTAATGCAGCTTCTGTTGTGACCTTTATGTGTGCGTGCTGAGCTGCTGGGAACTGTTGGGTAAATATTACACAGGCTGGTGCAGACCTGCTCTGTATGAACAGTGACAACAGATAACTGTTATGTAGTGGAGTTATATACAGAAAACGTTTTCATTGTGCGTGTTAGAGCCTGAATGCATCTGGATTTCTGTCAGTGTTGAATCTCCATTACACACAAACACAAACACAGTATGAAAGTGATGTGGAGAAGATTTTCTGAGCTGAGGAGGAGGCAGAAGGCTGATGTTAGACCTTGATTACACTGACATGAAGTCTTTCTACAACACGTGCTCATGACAGCTGTAAAGGTACGTCTAGTAGCACTATGGAGCAGAGCTGTAAGAAGTGGGGCCCCATTTTGTTTGTCCTTGAACATGTTTAACATACATGGCACCTTTCTGTTGGCTGAAAATCATGTTTTGAAACTGAAAGATTTTAAATACATATAGAGCGTCTGATTCAGAGTTTCAGACGGAGTGGTGGTGCTGTAGGCTCAGCTCTGAAACAAGAGTCTGCAATCCGAGTGCAAATGTAATATAATAAAGATTCGCCATTGTGAACCTCAACTTAAAGTGCTTCAAAACCTTTTTCTCAACTTTCTAGCACCCGTTTTCAGACCAGCATTTACAAGGTCACACACCGGGAGAACAAGCAAAACTTTTTTGGTGCAACTCCGTAAAAATGAGTGCCTGTCAAACAATGACTTTCAACCTTTCAAATCAGTTTCGAAACATGGTATTCATCCCATACCCTTCTTGTCTTCTGACCACTCAAAGCCTTTTCTCGGACACGTAGACTGGATGAACCAGGCATCAAACCGCCAGCCTTCTGATTGGTGGGCGACCCGCTCTAACTGCAGGTGAGTTTAAAAAAATCTGCGTATTTTAAACACATACTTAGACGTCGAGAATACACACGGTGAGTTTCCAGCCATGCTACATGCTAACATCAGCATGCTAACATGTGCTATCTATGGCAACCGGCAGCGCCTGTAGATGCGGCAGACGGTAACTCCTTCAAACTTTGCTACGCTTTTGTTTTTCATCTGTTTTTTAGGCTTTATTGCTGAAAACATGTGTTAGCTCTAACAGAGACACAGTTCAGTCAGGACAACTTCCATCAAAGAAACTGATATCTGCGCCACCGTAAGTCAAATTTGGCAATATGGCTCCGTTCTGGAAGAGAGCGGACGTTAGTAACAGAATGACGTGATTATTCAGATAGCCTGAAAGGAGGAGCTGGGGTGGCGGCAGGTTCCAAGCTGCCTGCAGAGGAAGCAGATAGGCAGGCAGCAAATAGTAGCTTAAATAAGGCGCCATGGAAGGAATTTGCCTATGAATGTGAATCAGCTGAGTGGTCAGCTGATGTGGCTGGCTTTAAGATGGCAGCTATCAGCTGATGCGCTGAGACTGGGAGCTGAGCTTGACTTCTTTGCCTGCCTGAACTGACGCTACGCTCGAGTCATTAGAAAAGGACAGAAGGTATTGGACCTTACACCATCCACCAGCTGCGATGGACTGGCGTCCTGTCCAGGGTGTAGCCTGCCCCCCGTGACCCTGTACGAAGGATTAGCTGTTGATGATGGATGGATGGACCATCCACCAGCCAGATCAACCGGACCAGGCACCACGGCGGGTTTGGCGATCACTCAGAGGAAAGAGCCAGGTTAGGAGCCATGTGGCCCGGCTTGGACTTCATTCTGCTCCTAAAGGTCCGGTCTGGACAAAATGGGACTCATGTTGGACTCTTGCTGTTGCTGTTTACTCCCAGCCGTAGATTGACAAGATGCCCTGCAGAATGTGGGTGGATACGAGTCTGTTTGTGTGGATGCAAAGAACTGTATGTAGTGTTTGATATGATTTTTTAAAACACATTTAATGACCTGTTAAGTTGTGTGTGCGCAGCATGAAGGTTCTTTCCATTAAACAGCCTTGTGCTGGATAAATCATGATAAACTGCGCTGTACTTCATACACTCGGTCACAATGTTAACATGCTGATGTTTATAGCAGGTCCAAAGTTTACCATGTGTACTTCTCACTACACGTGGGTCACGTTTGTTTCGATTTCAGAAAATAAAGTATTTATGAAGGAAAGACAGATGAGAAAGATCCCTTGATGTTTTGTGTGGACACAGTTCTGAATATACGTCTTCTCTATTTTATTGTGCACAAAGGAAGACGAGCAGAGAGAAGTGAACACAGGGAAGAGAAACACGGGTCAGAATGTTTTTCACCTGTGATATAAAAACTGTATTTTAACCCGCCTACTGATTTATTCATTTTAAATTTATTTAGCTCCCCATTTCTCTTTCTGGCGGCACGTAGTATGTTCTTGTGTGAGATGTGCTCAACACAGAACGTGTTGTTCTGGATCTAATTATTCAGTTCAGGGCAGGATTGCGTTTTCAGTCGGACCGAGCCTTCACTTTCTCCTGTTGGTTCTGCAGCTGCATTCGGATCAGTTCAGGGACGCTGGCTTTGATGTCGTTCTCTTCTGAGCTCGCACAATGAGTCAGGTTTTTTCCCCAGAAGGCCGTGGGACACATCTTCGCACAGAGAAAGAGACTGAGAGGAGGCAGCAGCTTCTTCTAACTCCCCCGACAGCTTCGTCTCTCTGCTGCTGACGGAGAAAAACCTCAACAGCAAGAAAAGCGAGCTGCAGTCGAGGCTGCAGGTTGATTTCTATAAAGAAAAGGTGTGAAGTGAAGCCCGCCACCTCCCTCCCTCCCTCCCCCGCCCGCCTTCCCATCAGCCCCGGGGTCTGCAGCTCCTGTGAACTGTGAGGATGCTGCTGTTTGGCCTTGAAGAGATTCTAACAGAAAAGCTGAACACTTCGCAGGATCCTGAACAGAGACGCTGATTTTGATTCAGTCAGATGTTTTATTTATTCTTCTTCAGCGTGTTTGGATTTCACTTTCAGCAGCTCATCACTTCATATTCAGGCAGCCTTCTGCGGCTCCTTGTAGCCACCCGCCAACCAAACTCTACAGTGTTCTGAGCATTTCAAATAAATATTTATTAGTTTAACTGTTGAAAATGTAATCATGGTGGTACAAAAGCCGTCTACACTGTCAGGTGTGCACAAAGTGTCTGCTGGAGAAGAGAGTTCTATTTTTTAATTTGTTTGGGGTTTGTTTTTTTTGCTTAAAAAGTGTCAAATTATAATATTTATTTTTTATTTTATATATGATAAAGATCTGAGCAGCAGAACACAGGGAGGACTGTCCCGTAAACTACAGTGACCCTGAACACACAATCATGCTTTAGTAAATAAGGACAAACAGAAGTACTCTGACTATTAAGTCCATTCCATATTTACTTAAGTAAAAGTACCAAAGTATTAGCATCAACATGTACTTAAATTACCAAAAGTATTGGCCCATTTCAGAATCATTTATGATCTTAATGGATAATAATTATTGATGCATTAATGTGTTCATCACTTCTATGTGCAGCTGACGAAGGTGGAGAGACGTTTAATGACTTGGTAGTTTGTGAATTTCCTCCTGAGCATTAATCAAGTTGTATTTTAACTTAATATTATATCATTTATTAGTTGACTCTGTTTTGTATTATTAATCTGAACCTGCAAAGGGACTAAAGTCGTCAGATAAATGTTGTGAAGTGGAAGTATAAAATCTCTCTGTGTTGTGACAGAGCTCGTGATAATAAAAGTGTGCAGCAGAAATTAACTTCTTTTGGTGCAAAATAAAACACTTGTTTACAAAACTGCTGGTTCTTTGGGAGCTTTGCTGCTGTAAATAATAACATTAAAATCAATCATCGGCGTAGAGATAAACCAATCTTTAGTTTTCCGCTTCTGTTTTATTCAAAGGAAACGAGTTGCAGCTCTAGTCATTCCTTTCTGTAAAAGCATGATGTAAGTGAACTCCGTTTCCCATCATGCCTCTGTATCAGCCTCTCTGAACAGACGGGTTTCATTGAAAGTCTGTTGGACTGCAGAAATATCCCCATCTTCTGCACTTCACTGTTGTGTTAATAAAAGAGTCCATCGGTGTGGTGATCAGCTCAGAACGAGAAAAATGAACACAGCACCCCCGCCCCGCCCCCCCTCCAAATAACCAGGGGAACTCTGGGTAATTCAGCCGATTATAGCTCCAACAAGTCTCACAGCAGGTAATTACCTCCACAGGAATTTATTTCACCCTGAAAGCTTTACGGCTGAGGAGGATTTTAACTCAGAGGAAAAGTGAGCGGGAGAGGAGGAGGTCAGCTGATCACAAGAGAAAAAGTTCTGGTAGCTTGTAAATCACCGCTGGTTGTGAGTGTGACAAAGGCATTTTATGGGTTTTTATATAAAATGCATTTGAATATGAAATATTCAAATACGATCTTTTCACTACAGTAGATTTTTAAACTATTTAAAATGTAAAAGTGACAGAGAAACATATTTAACATATGACCCTAATTGGATCACTAGCTGGGATTCAGTCACACCATGTTCCTTTCACAAGCCTTTCTTACATTCATTTTATTTGTGGAATTTTATGCTTTTACTTGGGATTCAGACATTAGACAGATGATAGGAAACAAGAAGATGCTGCATTTCATATTAAACTGCTAGCACAAACCTAAATCATGTTTGCCTGGAGCAAAACCAAGATTAAAATTCAGGGTTTCCTCAGCCTGTGCTGCTCTCGCTCTGGTGTACTGGACTAAAACTTTGGTTTGACCTCAGGCAACCATGTTTTCAAACCGGGCAGACACATTACATTCTGCCATATGGTGCCGACATGGGAAACAGGGGTTTGGGTCCCAGATGTAGACACTAACACAGATGAAGTAGAGATCGAGATATTTATTGATATAAACAGTGACACTTACAGTTGGCATGAGGCAGTCCAAAGCAAAGTAAGTCCAGAAACAAGAGGTGATAATCCATGAATCCAAAATGACAAGAAACAAGAGGCTAAAGAGACTTGAAACACTGGTAAGATCCTGGTAGGACAGTGGTGGAAAATGAACTTTAATACCTGAGGGGGTGGAGAGAACGAGACACAGGTGAAACAAAAGAGGGCAGGTGCAAACAATCAACCTAGAAATACGAAGACAGGAAGTAAAACGAGACAATGACACTGGGGGCAGACCAACTACACAGTAAAACAGGAAACACAGAAAACACCAGAACTGTGACATCCATGTAGACATCTGTGAGGAAATATCTGTGTAGCTGCTGGATTACAGGTATAAAAACCTAACGTTTGATATTTTCCCAACCAGTCACATATAGAGTGCTACCTGTAACATGCTAGCTAGCTGGGAACAGGCCGTCATTAGCCTGCCACAATAGCCAGTAAGAAATCTAGTTTTGTGGCTAACTGGACAGAAAGTTAACACAGTTTATTCAGCATTTTGTAGCTGTTTATAGCACAGCAGAGGCATGGTTAACACAGCTAATATGTTAGCTTCCTCTATTTTGGACTCAACTCTCCGTTGTGACAAGTGCAAATTTGTGCGTCAGCATTGAACAACGGGAACTCTAAAGAAAAGCCCTGTGCAGATTTTCCACTGATTGCAGTGAAATAAACAGATGCTGTGTGACTGGGCAGTGAGATAAATATCTGCATGCTGGTGCCATCGCAGCAACAAGCTGCCCGCTTTAATTAACGAAGCTCAGAAACTTCTTACATTCAAGACAAAGGTTTAACTGTGGCTGCTACATGGCATTCCTAAACAGGATGTGGATATCTTAAAGCATACATATCTTCATTTGTATTCTTTATATTTCGTTTCCAATTCTCATTTTTACTTGTTATTCTGTATTGCACACTTCTTTAACCTTTTCAGGGTCGCCCTGCATTTCAGTCCACATATTGTTAGGCAGCTGGGATTGGCTCCAACCCCCCGACCCTGTACGCAGGATAAGCGCTTGGCGATGGAAGGATATTGTTAGTTAATACATGATAAAAATGTCCAGGTACAAAGATCATTTAAGCCATGAACTTTATCCCCATGTCCATAAATAATTCTAGTAAGTTGTATTTAATAAATATGTTAGAATGATGTCAGAAAGCTGAAACCAATCTAAAGCGTATTAGGAAATGTGCAGGCGGTTTGTAGTAGCTTTAGTTTTCCACTGAAAAGCACTTAATTCTCTCATTAATCACATCCAGCTCATTTTTCAGAGGTCCATGAGAGTAAATGTGTTGAAGCAGCTGAGGTCACATCCTGCTGGACCACAGATCTGCTGGTCTCCAGTCTCTGAAAAGTGAAGCGACTGAAATTAAAATCCATTTATGTATGGAGTATTCATAAGTTCAGCCACAGAATCACATCCAGCGTCATGCGTTCTGATAGCCACATATTGGTTTCAGCTCCTCTGGGAGCACAGAGCTGTACACGAATAAATAAACACATTCTCATCTTATTAACCGGTTTTTATTTTTTCATCTGTAAGCTGCTCAGCTCTGTTGCTGCATAGAGTCGCTGCAGGGGTTTGTGTGTGGAGGGTCTTTTTTCTTGTGGCTGCAGGTTGAAACACAGAAAGACTTTCTGCTGCTTATAAAAGAAAACTGGCTTCTTGTTTTTTTTCAGATGTTATCTGCAGATTCCAGTGATGGATTCTCCAAAACGTTCAAATGCCAAAACATGTCCTTTTCCACTGCAGCAACTAAATGAAAAGTACTGGTAGAAAATGCAACATAATGTAACAGCACTACAAAAAAAGTAAACCGTAGCGTAACTTCCTGTGATATAAGCAGCATAACAACAAACAGTGATGTAGAGTTAACAAACACAATGTAACACAACGGAGCAAAAATGTAAGAAAATGTGACAAAACGTAACATAACACAATATAACAAAACATAATGTAACAAAATAAGACATTACATGACTTAATGTAACAAAACATAACGTAACATAACGTAACATAACATAATGTAACAAAATAAGACATTACATGACTTAATGTAACATAACATAACATAACGTAACATAACATAATGTAAGATAACGTAACATAACATAATGTAAGATAACGTAACATAACATAAGGTAACAAAATAAGACATTACATGACTTAATGTAACAAAACATAACTTAACATAATGTAGCATAACATAATGTAACATAACGTAACATAACATAACATAATGTAACAAAACATAACATAACATAATGTAACAAAACATAACGTAACAAAAAGATAACGTAACATAACATAATGTAACAACATACTGTAACAAAACATAACGTAATGTAACATAATGTAACATAACGTAACAAAACATAACGTAACATAACAAAATGTAACAAAATAAGACATTACATGACTTAATGTAACAAAACATAACGTAACATAACGAAACATAACATAATGTAACAAAATAAGACATTACATGACTTAATGTAACAAAACATAACGTAACATAACGAAACATAACATAATGTAACAAAATAAGACATTACATGACTTAATGTAAAAAAACATAACGTAACATAACGAAACATAACATAATGTAACAAAATAAGACATTACATGACTTAATGTAACAAAACATAACGTAACATAACGAAACATAACATAATGTAACATAACATGATGTAACAAAACATAACGTAACATAACATAATGTAAGATAACGTAACATAATAATGTAACAAAATAAGACATTACATGGCTTATTGTAACAAAACATAATGTAACATAACGTAACATAACGTAACATAATGTAACATAACATAACATAATGTAACATAACATAATGTAACAAAACATAACGTAACATAATGTAACATAACGTACCATAACGTAGCATAACATAATGTAACATAATGTAACATAACATAACATAATGTAACATAACATAATGTAACAAAACATAACGTAACATAATGTAACATAACATAATGTAACATAACATAATGTAACAAAATAAGACATTACATGACTTAATGTAACAAAACATAACGTAACATAACGAAACATAACATAATGTAACATAACATAACATAATGTAACATAACATAATGTAACAAAACATACCGTAAAATAATGTAACATAACATAATGTAACAAAATAAGACATTACATGACTTAATGTAACAAAACATAATGTAACAAAACATAACGTTAAAATAACGTAACATAATGTAACATAACGTACCATAACGTAGCATAACATAATGTAACATAATGTAACATAACATAATGTAACAAAACATAACGTTAAAATAACGTAACATAATGTAACATAACATAATGTAACAAAACATAACGTAACATAACAAAACATAACATAATGTAAGAAAACATAACATAATGTAACATAACATAATGTAACAAAACATACCGTAACATAATGTAACATAACATAATGTAACAAAACATAACGTTAAAATAACGTAACATAATGTAACATAACATAATGTAACATAACATAATGTAACAAAACATAACGTAACATAATGTAACATAACATAATGTAACAAAATAAGACATTACATGACTTAATGTAACAAAACATAATGTAACAAAACATAACGTAACATAATGTAACATAACATAATGTAACAAAACATAACGTAACATAATGTAACATAACATAATGTAACATAACGTAGCATAACATAACGTAGCATAACATAACGTAGCATAACATAACGTAGCATAACATAATGTAACATAACGTAACATAACATAATGTAACAAAACATAACGTTAAAATAACGTAACATAATGTAACATAACATAATGTAACATAACATAATGTAACAAAACATAACGTAACATAATGTAACATAACATAATGTAACAAAATAAGACATTACATGACTTAATGTAACAAAACATAATGTAACAAAACATAACGTTAAAATAACGTAACATAATGTAACAAAACATAATGTAACAAAACATAACGTAACAACATAACATAATGTAACATAACATAATGTAACAAAACATAACGTAACATAATGTAACATAACATAATGTAACATAACGTAGCATAACATAACGTAGCATAACATAATGTAACAAAACATAACGTTAAAATAACGTAACATAATGTAACATAACATAATGTAACAAAACATAACGTAACATAACAAAACATAACATAATGTAAGAAAACATAACATAATGTAACAAAACATACCGTAACATAATGTAACATAACATAATGTAACAAAACATAACGTAACATAATGTAACATAACATAATGTAACAAAATAAGACATTACATGACTTAATGTAACAAAACATAATGTAACAAAACATAACGTTAAAATAACGTAACATAATGTAACAAAACATAATGTAACAAAA
>NC_060172.1:3382220-3385484 GCF_021292245.1 Micropterus dolomieu | reverse complement strand
TCCCTCAGTGAGAGAGCTGAAGATGGGTCGAGGATGGGTGTTTCAGCACGACAACGACCCTAAGCACACCGCCAAAGCAACAAAAGAGTGGCTGAAGAAGAAGCACATCAAGGTTCTGGAGTGGCCTAGCCAGTCTCCAGACCTGAATCCAATTGAAAATCTTTGGAGGGAGCTTAAAATTCGAGTTGCCAGGCGACAACCTCGGAACCTGAATGATTTGGAGGCTGTCTGCAGGGAGGAGTGGGTCAACATCCCTGCCAAAATGTGCACAAACCTTGTCACCAACTATAAAAACCGTTTGACATCTGTGCTGGCCAATAATGGCTTTTCTACAAAATATTAACATGCTGTTTGTCCAGGGGGTCAAATACTTGTTTTTCCTCATCAGATGGTTATCAATTTTAATAAATTCATATGATGTGATTTTCTGGAATTTTCTTTGGGATTCTGTCTTTCACTGTTAGAATGTACATATGATTAAAATTATAGATCGTTGCATTCTTTGTAAGTGGGCAAACCTGCAAAATCAGCAAGGGGTCAAATACTTATTTCCCCCACTGTAATGTAACAAAACATAACGTAACATAACGAAACATAACATAATGTAACATAACATAATGTAACAAAATAAGACATTACATGACTTAATGTAACAAAACATAATGTAACAAAACATAACGTAACATAATGTAACATAACATAATGTAACAAAACATAACGTAACATAATGTAACATAACATAATGTAACATAACGTAGCATAACATAACGTAGCATAACATAATGTAACATAACGAAACATAACATAATGTAACAAAACATAACGTAACCTAACATAATGTAACATAACATAATGTAACAAAACATAACATAACAAAATGTAACATAACATAATGTAACATAACATAATGTAACAAAACATAACGTAACATAACATAATGTAACAAAACATAACGTAACATAATGTAACATAACATAATGTAACATAACGTAGCATAACATAACGTAGCATAACATAATGTAACATAACGAAACATAACATAATGTAACAAAACATAACGTAACCTAACATAATGTAACATAACATAATGTAACAAAACATAACATAACAAAATGTAACATAACATAATGTAACATAACATAATGTAACAAAACATAACGTAACATAACATAATGAAACAAAACATAACGTAACAAAACGTAACATAACATAACGTAATAAAATATAATGTAACAAAATAAGACATTACATAACATAATGTAACAAAACGTAACATAACATAATGTAACAAAATATAACGTAACATAATGTAACATAACATAATGTAACAAAACATAATGTAACAAAAGAAGACATTACATGACATAATGTAACAAAACGTAGCAAAACAATGTATGAAAACATAACATAACATAATGTAACAAAACATAACATAACAAAATGTAACATAACATAATGTAACAAAACATAACGTAACATAACATAATGAAACAAAACATAACGTAACAAAACGTAACATAACATAATGTAACAAAACATAATGTAACATAACGTAACATAACATAATGTAACAAAACAAAACGAAACAAAACGAAACATAACATAATGTAACAAAACATAATGTAACATAACATAATGTAACAGAACGTAACATAACATAATGTAACAAAACATAACGTAACGTAACGTAACATAACGTAACATAATGTAACAAAATAAGACGTTACATGACATAATGTAACAAAACGTAACAAAACATAACATAATGTAAAAAAACATAACGTAACATAACATAATGTAACAAAACGTAACAAAACATAACATAATGTAACAAAACATAATGTAACATAACATAATGTAACAAAACGTAACAAAACATAACATAATGTAAAAAAACATTACGTAACATAACATAATGTAACAAAACGTAACATCTATCCATCCCTCCATCGTCAACCGCTTATCCTGTGTACAGGGTCGGGGGGCTGGAGCCAATCCCAGTCCAGCGCAGATAACGTAACATAACACAATTTAACAAAACATTACATTATTTGTAATTGTGAATGACCACAACGTAAAGACAGCAAGTGAATTCAGTTTATTTTATATTACCGGGTGATCCACTAGGTATCAGTAATCCAATTCAGGGAGCCAATGAGCACATACATAAATCAAAAATAGAATAGACGCTACGTACATATGTGCCTTTACCTTTTATATAAGTGTTTTTTTTATTTTTACCCAAGACATATCAAAATCTAGTGGGCAATGTCTTGATGCCCAGAGGATGGACCCTTTACATGTTTAACTTCACTACTGGTATTGTTCAAAGTACAGATACATCACTATGTTTGCTCTTTACTAAACTACCAGCCATCCAGCCACCCAGCAGGACAATTAGAGTTGATCATAAACCCACAGCTTTGTGTATTCACAGAGAGTCACAGCAAACAGAGTTAAATTTGACAGATTTTGAGGATGTTTTACATGATGACAATGTTGATGTAAATCCGCTCTCTGCTTGCTGTGATTGGTCAGCTCTCAGTCAGCTCTCAGCCTCGGGGCTTCATGTCCCATCAGCCACTTGGTGCTTTTACCATCTTCCTCACTCAGGGCGAATAAAAGCTGGTTATGTGATAAAAATTTAAACACATTCAGTTCAGACACGCTTGCTCAGGCTCGGCCTCCCCCCCGAGGAAATCAAACTGGGATCATTTGTCTGCACGGCTACAGCTTATAGATTTCTGCTTATAACCCACTATAACTCACTTTCTGCTTGTGCTGCCTGCATATCTGTGGGGGAAGAAGAAGGATGAGTGAAATATTCTTCTGCCTCAGCACATCTGTCAGTGACAGGATGAAGATGTCATCATGGTGAAATGCACAATCAAAACCTACACAGCTGCTGACCACACAGCTGGCATTACTTTTTAAAATTTAAGATACACTACATGACTAAAACAGCTGAACATCTACTCCATATGTGTGATTGTGACAGCATGTTCCTTAATGTGCTGCTTGAACAACCTCCAGTGTTCCCGGAGGTTTTAGAGGAGATTTTAGAATAAAGCGTTTAGTGTCTGATCATCGGGTCATTGGACTGTAACAGGAAACAAAAGACACCATCTGAATGCAGAGTACATGCTCACGCTTTGTCTCTTCTCTGAAGGACTCGTCCTGTGAAGGTGTGTTCGTCATCACGTCTGTCCTCTTGAGGACTGAAGGTTAATGACCTCAGCTTGAACCCCCCCCCCCCCCCCCCCC
>NC_060172.1:3381112-3382200 GCF_021292245.1 Micropterus dolomieu | reverse complement strand
CCCCCCCCCCACATGAGTCAGTCTGCAGAGGATTCACTTAACGTAAACTCAAGGTGCGTTCAGGTGTTCCATTAATTTAAAGTAAAATGTCTGAGTGATCTCAAACTTGCAGTCTGATACATACCGTACACGTCATGTAACATTATAGTAATTAGACTTTTGCTCAGTATAACTGTGTCAGTGTTGCATCTGTTTCATCTGATTTCTCACTTCATCCTAACTGCTTCAGTAAGTGATATTACATCTCGTCTTTAACTGATTTCCTGTCACTGAGCTTCAGGCCGGAGAGATTTATTCTCCACATTTATCTTCTTCATCCTTCACCCTCTCTGTTTGTTTGTGTAGGACACCTGAGAACATCCACAGTTATTTTTAAATCTCTGTGACAGACTCATATTTCATGGGTTGAAATTGTGCTTTGATATGGAAATAAAATAAATGTTAAATAAATAGATGTCCCAAAAAGCACTGCTCAGACTGCTGGGAACTGTACTGCAGATACTCCTGCTCTCCAGAGGAGGAACCTGTAGATTCACAGAGGTGCGTTTAATAGTCAAACGTGAGTTGCTGGTAACTGCAGGGGTGGGGGTATGAAAACACTGCCGTCATGTCGGACACGTTACTGCCGTCATGTCGCACATGTCCCGTAGAGCGTGTGAGCTCAGAACAATGGCCTGCAGATAAGAAGTTTTATTTCTTTTTTTTATTGAGAAAGATAGACTTGAGAACATGCCTCGGCTCATGTAAAGAAAGGGCCACCATACCGGGGGAAATGTCAACATATGAGCTACAAGGGCATAAAATCTTTTACAATGACTCCTGAACTGAACTTTTCAGAGTGAAAATGGCGGCCATATTTAACAAGTGGATCAAACAGATTGATCCCCTTCAGAAGAGCGAACGCATCTGAAGTTTTTAAGGCTGATTTCAAAATTCATCAGACTAGAAAGCGGGATTTGAAGATTAGTAATGACGCAACAGAAGCAGCAGCAAGGTAATCACAGCTCAGTGCAGCACAAGGTGAACGTATGATGTTATTGGACAAATAAGTACAATTATTTAAAAAAAAAAAAAAAAGTTATTCATTT
>NC_060172.1:3374251-3381012 GCF_021292245.1 Micropterus dolomieu | reverse complement strand
CCCCCCCCCCACATGAGTCAGTCTGCAGAGGATTCACTTAACGTAAACTCAAGGTGCGTTCAGGTGTTCCATTAATTTAAAGTAAAATGTCTGAGTGATCTCAAACTTGCAGTCTGATACATACCGTACACGTCATGTAACATTATAGTAATTAGACTTTTGCTCAGTATAACTGTGTCAGTGTTGCATCTGTTTCATCTGATTTCTCACTTCATCCTAACTGCTTCAGTAAGTGATATTACATCTCGTCTTTAACTGATTTCCTGTCACTGAGCTTCAGGCCGGAGAGATTTATTCTCCACATTTATCTTCTTCATCCTTCACCCTCTCTGTTTGTTTGTGTAGGACACCTGAGAACATCCACAGTTATTTTTAAATCTCTGTGACAGACTCATATTTCATGGGTTGAAATTGTGCTTTGATATGGAAATAAAATAAATGTTAAATAAATAGATGTCCCAAAAAGCACTGCTCAGACTGCTGGGAACTGTACTGCAGATACTCCTGCTCTCCAGAGGAGGAACCTGTAGATTCACAGAGGTGCGTTTAATAGTCAAACGTGAGTTGCTGGTAACTGCAGGGGTGGGGGTATGAAAACACTGCCGTCATGTCGGACATGTCCCGTAGAGCGTGTGAGCTCAGAACAATGGCCTGCAGATAAGAAGTTTTATTTCTTTTTTTTATTGAGAAAGATAGACTTGAGAACATGCCTCGGCTCATGTAAAGAAAGGGCCACCATACCGGGGGAAATGTCAACATATGAGCTACAAGGGCATAAAATCTTTTACAATGACTCCTGAACTGAACTTTTCAGAGTGAAAATGGCGGCCATATTTAACAAGTGGATCAAACAGATTGATCCCCTTCAGAAGAGCGAACGCATCTGAAGTTTTTAAGGCTGATTTCAAAATTCATCAGACTAGAAAGCGGGATTTGAAGATTAGTAATGACGCAACAGAAGCAGCAACAAGGTAATCACAGCTCAGTGCAGCACAAGGTGAACGTATGATGTTATTGGACAAATAAGTACAATTATTTAAAAAAAAAAAAAAAAGTTATTCATTTTAGCTGTTTAACGTTGTTAATCTAAATAATCATATATTCTTTAAACACGAGCATTTTATTAATGTTAGTCAAAAGTTTTATGTTTCCTTACCCACATTTTTTATTGTTGTGTTTTTTTAAAATCTTATTTTATTACATCGTGGTATTTTATTCTGTTTTATTCATTTTATATGCAACATCCAACAGATGCATTAATCGTGCTGGTTGTGTTATTGCCTTTGGTTTTCTGTTTGTGCCTGCTCACTATGCCAGCATGCAGTGGGACTGTTGATGCTGCCTTTCATATCCAGCTTTCACTGGTGTGCAAACATGCAAAGCAAGATCAGAGTTTGAGTTTAAAAATGTTTATGTAGTATTAATGGAGGTTAATATTATTATTTTTTCATGCCAATAGTACTATTGACTTGAAAAAAAAGAATCAACAAATAAACAACCCCCGCGACACGACTCGTTTCATAGTTTATTTATTATTCAGTTTGATCCATTCTGTTGATAACGTTTGGAAAGTGTAGAAGAGCCGCACGGTTATTCTTTTACCCCCATTCAAGTTAGCGGAGAGGCTAACAGGAAGTTAGCTGGCTCACTGGCAGAAGTCAACACAGTGGGACATGGAAACCCAACCACCTCCAGACACCGACGCACAGGTATGAACGCTCTCGATGCCGTGGCTACGCCGTCGGCTACGATGCAGACTCGACGCAGAAGTTGAAATCAGCCTTTAGTATGAACAAAAGGTAAGGTCAAAGGTAAGTGTTTGTTGCATCAGCAGTTTTGCGATCTTGATGGATGTCATTGGATGAAGTGTTCCTCCTTCCTGCTGCTGAGCGCTGCTGCAGGAGCCTGAGCGCTACGAGCAGCTGTGACTTCTGATCTCATTCAGGGACACGAGGATGAGATTAAGACTCTTTTCTCTGACCCACTACAGACCCCCTTGTTGAGTTCGTGCATTTTTAATAAGAGGTTGTCTGAGCAGCTGAAGAAAGTGTAATTTCATGGCGGCGGCAGCGGCGCCTGAATCTTCAGATATGGATCTGGCTGGAACAGGATGAAACCTTCTTTGTACTGGGAGCTTTTTGTGCAGAATTATTGTAGTTATGTTTCAGTGTATTGATTTGTTTCTCTGCTGTAACTCCTCACACAGACACTCCACAGGTGAGAGCTGCCTTCAAGTCTCTTCATCTCGCTCCAGCTTTCGGGCAGTGAGGCAGTTTAATAATTAAAGGAATTGGTTTTATTTTCTAACTCAGGGTTGGTCGGTCTGTTATTTTGGTCTGTTTTCTCCCCGAGGTTCAATTTAAGCTTCCATATTTGGCAATAAAAGATTGAGTAAGTGAGCAAACTGACTCCCCTGGAGAAAACCTGGCTCATTACAAACAGTAATGGACAATCATTACAGAGTTTTCTGTGTGTACTTTTTGTTTTGCTGCAGGAATACTCTGAAGAATACTCCAAATGTTGGATTATTCAGTTCTCATCAGTTAAGTTTTCTTGTAGGTTCTGCTTCTCTGACCAGCTGGAGGGTTTTGATCAGAAGCAGATTGACTCTGGGGACAGTCAGCTTCGGTATGATTAATGTTTGTGTTCTGTCCAGTCAGACCAGCGCACAGCTGGAACTGGAACCAAACATGAGAAACTGCTGATTAGGAAACAGCTGATGAAAGACTTCTTGACTTTGTGGAGAAATGGCGTTACTTTACGTTATTTCTGCTGACTCAGCGAAGCTGGGCTTCCACTGTGCGATTTCTGACCCGATTTTCCAGCCGCACGACTCTTTCTAGAGTCGGCCCAATTATCGCTTTGTCGGGCGTCGTTTGCCGTGCAGTGCAGAGGGTAGCGAGGAGCGATCAACTGCTCCCCTGCTGCTGCCCTGTTAGCATTATTGCTAACAAACAAACTTTTACCTCTCTGGGAGCATTCAAAGAAATCTTTATTGACTATTGTCAACAGTCAGCGGTGCGCAGGGGCCGAGAGGCTGTTGAAAGTCAGCGCTCAGCTTCAGTCTGTAATGTTAAGAACCACAAATCAAGCCAGAAATCTTGGTGTAGTCATGGACTCAGACCTGAATTTGAGGAGCCACATTAAGACAATTACAAAGTCAGCCTACTATCACCTGAAGAATATATCAAGGATTAAAGGACTTGTGTCTCAGCAGGACCTGGAAAAACTTATCCATGCATTTATCTTCAGTGGACTTGACTACTGTAACAGCGTCCTTACAGGCTCCCTAAGAAATCCATCAGACAGCTGCAGCTGATTCAGAACGCTGCTGCTCGAGTCCTCACTAAGACCAAAAAGGTGGATCACATCACTCCAGTTCTGAGGTCTTTACATTGGCTTCCTGTATGTCAAAGAAGTGATTTGAAAATCCTGCTGTTAGTTTATAAAGCACTAAATGGTTTAGGGCCAAAATACATTTCTGATCTTCTGCTTCGTTACGAACCATCCAGACCTCTCAGCTGGTCTGGGATCAGGTCTGCTTTCTGTCCCCAGAGTCAAATCTAAACAAGAAGAAGCAGCGTTCAGTTATTATGATCCGTATATCTGGAACAAACTCCCAGATAACTGCAGGTCTGCTGAAACTGTCAGTTCTTTTAAATTCAGACTGAAGACTTTTCTTTTTACCATTAATTAAATCAAATGTGAGGCTGTAGATTAATAACTGGCACCGCGCTGTGACTTTCACTGTTTTTATTTCCTATTCAACTCTTTAAAATGTATTTTATCCTGTTTTATTTTCTATTTCACCCTTTAAAAATGATATTTTAATGTGTTTTATTTTTTCAATTTCCCTGTGTTGCTTTTATGTTTGATGTAAAGCATTGAATTGCCTTGTTGTTGAAATGTGCTGTACAAATAAAATTGCCTTGCCTGTTTTCAACATGTACGGTGTGAGCTGGAATAAAACAACACGATAAGTTGTGCAGTGACGGCCCAGCTTTAGCAGACGGAGGTACTTTTCATTAAACAAACAGATGGCACTTAAAGGTGAGGTGAGGTCAGCAAACGCAACACGGTAATCCTCATGACAACAGAGGGCTAATCCATAAATCCATCCTGAGAGTGAATATCCAAACATCCAGAGGCAAGCGAGGGCACTAATCACACAGACACATCAGACAATCAGTGCACTCACAGACAGGAAGTCAGATGACACCTACAAAGTAAAACAGGAGACACTGAAAACAAAACACCAGAACGGTGAACGCTTCCTCTGCATGTCGTTACTTTGTGCTGCTTAACGTCGTGTTTTTACTCGACATTACTTTGCGTCGTCTTCTTATCACGGCACATTTCAGTACACTACGTTTTGTTTTGTCACTTTGCGCCGCCGTACGCGTCGTCGCGTTACGATCTGTTAAATCATCACCAGAGAGCACAAGTGACTAATTCAGGTTTGAGTTAGCAGTCCACAAGTCTTTAGTGTGTTCCAGTGAGAATTGTGAGGCGAGGAGGTGTAGCTCAGGTGTGGACAGGTGACCAAATGACTTTACACAACCAAACAAAGTAAGAACAACAGTTCATAACTGAATAAAATCAATAAGTAAAAACATGTGAAGGCCCCTTTACGTAACAACACAGCTGTCGATAATAAATAAAGTTATCCAAGATCAGCCAGAGTAACAGTCTAAAACAAGCTGAGCATCGTGGTACGATAACGCCTGCCCCAGGCCTTCGCCGAGGATTAGTTTTCTGTATCTGCGAGCTCTGAATCTGACGGCGTGGCACCTGTTCGATCCCTGCAGGCCTCTTAGTGTCTGTTTACTGTGATAAAACCGTTCCTGCTCGCTGAGAAAATGCTGAACATTATTTACATGCTGCTCGTGCATTTCTACATTCTGCTTCTTCTGAAATCAGCAGACTCATCTGGACACGCAGCTCGTTTGCATCTGTGCAGCGCAGATTGTTTCCACACGTACAGATGTAATAAGCAGTGATTTTCCCGCAGGAGCTCTCATCTGCACTTTCATTTTGTTTGTTGAAGTCTCGATGAGGAGGAGAAGAAAACGCACCGCTCCTTCACATGCAGTTTGCATCACCAGGGTTATTAATTAATGCCGAGGCCGTTAACTCGGAGCGAAGCGAACCCTCGGCAGCTCAGCCAAATCAGGGCGCTCGATGTGCTGCTGAATAAATTACCATCCTCCTTGTTGCTCGTCATCAGTGAGTTAGAGCTTTAATTTTCGGAGGTGGAAACGTATTAATATTTAGTCCCAGGAAGGTTTTTAAATGAGAGAGGAATATTCAAACCAGCATCTGTTAGATCCACTCAGGAGACTTTCATTACACTCTGTTTTAATGTCTTCCTGTTCAGCACACAGACAAACGCACAGATCAGATCAGGTTCAGTCCACCGTAAAATACCGCTCTTTATCTTCCTTTAGCTCGTAAAATAATTCAAACACACTGATCTTCGTTCAGCGCCGAGAAAAATCCCCAAACTTCCTCCCACCTCAGGCTTGTTTTAAGATCCAAAGAAGAAGTGTCTGAGAGAAAGATCGTGGCTTTGAACATCATCTTTGTTCTCATGTAGTTATGGTTCGAGAATGGTGGTGGCTAAAAGAAACCGACGCCGACTCTTGGTAGGAAACACGATAACTAGAAAAGACGGCACAGTGACAGCATTGGCATTTTACTTTGGTGCCAGAATCCTTTTGAAGAGAACGGGACGGGCGTGGTGGGGCCAGAATATCTGAGCTGCTTCACCTTTGACTGTCGTTTCTTATCTGAGTGTTGTTTTCCTCCTAACTGGCCTCCAAACAGATCCTGGGTCTGTCCAGCAGCTGCACACTGTGGTTCAGATTTATGGAGGCATATAAAATCTGCTAATACAATAATAGGAAACTATATGAGCGAGCTGGCTAACGTTAGCCCTCCTGAATATTATTAAAGCTCCTGCTTTCACTCTTGGCACCAACGAACAATCACGTTCTTCACAGCGACAGAATGACCCTTCCCTCTGTTTGAGTTTCCTTGGTAGGAAACAGGAAGTGAACAGCGTGGTGTTGGTGGGAAACTTTGGTTGCCCAAACAGTGGCGCCTGATGATCCATTCTGCACATGCGTGTGGGGTTGGGATCATGAAAGACATAAATATACAGTGGGTACGGAAAGTATTCAGACCCCTTTAAATTTTTCACTCTTTGTTTCATTGCAGCCATTTTCCAAAAATCAAAAAAGTTCATTTTATTTCTCAGTAATGTACACTCAGCACCCCATCTTGACAGAAAAAAACAGAAATGTAGAAATTTTTGCAAATTTATTAAAAAAGAAAAACTGAAATATCACATGGTCATAAGTATTCAGACCCCTTTAAATTTTTCACTCTTTGTTTCATTGCAGCCATTTTCCAAAAATCAAAAAAGTTCATTTTATTTCTCAGTAATGTACACTCAGCACCCCATCTTGACAGAAAAAAACAGAAATGTAGACATTTTTGCAAATTTATTAAAAAAGAAAAACTGAAATATCACATGGTCATAAGTATTCAGACCCTTTGCTCAGTATTTAGTAGAAGCACCCTTTTGATCTAATACAGCCATGAGTCGTTTTGGGAAAGATGCAACAAGTTTTTCACATCTGGATTTGGGTATCCTCTGCCATTCCTCCTTGCAGATCCTCTCCAGTTCTGTCAGGTTGGATGGTAAACGTTGGTGGACAGCCATTTTCAGGTCTCTCCAGAGATGCTCAATTGGGTTT
>NC_060172.1:3370439-3374151 GCF_021292245.1 Micropterus dolomieu | reverse complement strand
CTTGGCCAGATCTGTGCCTTGCCACAATTCTGTCTCTGAGCTCTTCAGGCAGTTCCTTTGACCTCATGATTCTCATTTGCTCTGACATGCACTGTGAGCTGTAAGGTCTTATATAGACAGGTGTGTGGCTTTCCTAATCAAGTCCAATCAGTATAATCAAACACAGCTGGACTCAAATGAAGGTGTAGAACCATCTCAAGGATGATCAGAAGAAATAGACAGCACCTGAGTTAAATATGAGTGTCACGGCAAAGGGTCTGAATACTTATGACCATGTGATATTTCAGTTTTTCTTTTTTAATAAATTTGCAAAAATTTCTACATTTCTGTTTTTTTTCTGTCAAGATGGGGTGCTGAGTGTACATTACTGAGAAATAAAATGAACTTTTTTGATTTTTGGAAAATGGCTGCAATGAAACAAAGAGTGAAAAAGGGTCTGAATACTTTCCGTACCCACTGTATGTGCTGAGTTTAGTGAACGCCTAGAACCGATCAGACAATACCAGAAACAGGAAGAGAACAACGGCAAAGGTTGAAGCAGGTTGAACTTCCAAATACGTTATATCTCTGCCACTCGGCCCACATGGATCCCCAAACCCCAGCCATTCTCATAATTTGTTAGTGGGAAGGAAGTGAAGCAGCTGCAGATCAAAAATGATCCACAGCAAAATACAGCCTGACTTTCAGCTCTAATAAAGTGGTCTAATAAGTGAAGGAATGAGAACAACAGGTGGCTCAGGAAAACTAAATCATTTAAATAAATAAATGTGTATTTTAGCAGCAGAAATAATGAGGATCACCTGTGAATGTGTGAGCCTGGCTAATGTTGATGTACGTAGATACATTTTGTAATGTGAATATTATTAAAGATTCAAAGACGTGCCCATGAACCAGATTTGGAGGATAACCTCCTCCTCGTTCGGCTGCAGCAGGAGAAACTCTAGAAAAGGGATTTTTATGTTCAAAGAAACTAGAAAACATTTTTAAATGTGATGGAGTTTTGTATCTTCAGAGTGCCTTCAGGTTCCAAAACCAAATGTTATTAACCATGAGGAGGCTTTGAGAGAACGTCCTTTTTGCTGTACTGACTTCCTGTAAACCTGATCAGTTGTCCTCAGGTACACACACGTTTCCATAAGAGCAGAAACACATTGAGCAGTAACCCCGAATAATTCAGGAGCCACCGCAGAGGAGGCGGCGTGACGGGTGTACTGAGCGTCGGAGTCACAGGTGATGTTCAACGTGCAGCCGCAAAATTCCATCATCATGAATCCATAAGGAGCTGCTGACTGATCCGCAGACATTTAGCTGATGAACCAGGATCCAGATCAGTGGAACAAGAACACTGAATCCAGATCCGTTCTAATCAAATCTTTTCTATTAATCACGACCAAACCGTGACTCCCTCCTCCTCCTCTCTCATGACGCAGCAGGAAGTGGAACCTGGACACTCGACGTGGTGTTCATACAACGTCAGAAAACAGAAAAAAGTCCAAAGTGACGTCTTCAGATGTCGTTTTGTCTGACCAGAAATATTCAGTTTGCTGAGAAAAGAGAGACACTTTAAAGAGGTGGTATTCTGCTCATTTTCAGGTTCAGAATCTTATTGTCTCTAAATGATCTTTGTTGGGAGTTGCACATGCTCAGTTCCTAGTTAAGGACTACTAGCCAATCAGAAGCAGAGAAGGGCGGGTCAGCGAGAAGCCGGTAAACAGCTCGGGTTCAGCCGTACGTGTCGCCGACCGGCTCGGCAACACGGACTGGAGCGAGAGTTTCAGAGCGGTGAGTTATTAATCTGTATCCATAAAGTTTTAACTGAGCTCTGTCTCTACATCACAGGAACAACTTTATGTCCACTGACTGCCTGGAGGGTAGCTAGTGTTTGGAAGGGAGAGGAGAGCTGTGTGCTGCAGCTCGCTGTTTCTGAGGGCGTGTCGGAGTAGCCCTTGGCGAGCGTTATGACACATATTTTCTTGTGAAATCACAAGAAAGCGGAAGTAACGACTGGACTACAAACATGCTGTTTTCAGTTCAGAGCACAGTTTTCTGTGAGAGATGGGAACTCACTTTGGGCTTTTTCACTTTCTAAACCTGTTACATGCACAAAAAAGAGAAATGACTCAATAAAGCAGAGGGGAAAAAGCCAAAAAGCAGAATACCACCTCTTTAAAAGAGACTCAAACGACTACATTTGTATTGATCCTCTCTTCCTTTCAGCCTTAAAGAGGTGGTATTCTGCTCATCTTCAGGTTCATCATTGTATTTAGGGGTTGTATCAGAAACAGGTTTACATGGTTTCATTTTCAAAAAACACCATATTTCTGTCAGTCTGCATATTGCTGCTGAACACTTCGTTTTAGCTACGGAGTGAAGCATCTCACTTCTAAAAGATCTTTGTAAGGCTTAAGGACTACTAGCCAATCAGAAGCAGAGTAGGGTGGGTCCTGACAGACCGGTGGCTTCGGTTCAGCTGTACATGTTTGAGCCCGAGTCTGATCCCGAAACACAGACAGAACAACCAGAACCAGCTTCAGAACCTGGACTGGATCCAGAGTGTCAGAGTGGTGAGTTATTAATCTGTAACACATTCCTAACGTTTTGCCTGAGCTCTGTCTCTACATCACAGTAACAGTTCCAACCTTATCGGCCACAGTAGCTGCTAGGCAGCATCACGCTGTGTGTTACAGAGTGACGCAGAGACGTGACCGAAGGAAAGGCTGGACCACAATCCAGCTGTGTTCAGTTCAGGAGCAGAGTTTTCTGTGGGAGTCTCCGGGGCTTTTTCACTTTGCAAACCTGTTACATGCACAAAACAGATTTATAACACAATGAAGGAGAGGAATATTTAACAGTATTATTTTACTGTTTGTTTCATTTGAACACGGCTGCAGAACGTCATCATCTGGATTTCCACAGATTTTTAACAAACAGCTGATTTTCACGCTGGTTTCATGTCACAAACCAAAAAAGCTGTTGATCTTTGAAACCAACACGTCTTCAGACTGAAAAGACAAAATACGTTGATTGTCAAATGTCCCAAAACGACGTATAGGACTATCCAACGAAGGTTAAAATCAAGGGCAACTGGACTTGGTTGAAGATACTGGAAGACGTTTCGTCCCTCATCCAAAGGACTTCTTCAGTTCTGACTGACTGGCAGGGAAACTCAGCTATGCTAACTATGACCTGGATGACTGAGAATCTTCAAAGACGACGTATAGGACTGTTTCCAAGGGCAGTCCAGAGACAGGATTATCTTAACTGGTCACATGATGTTTAACGTGTTGAACGTTGTTAAAAAGGTTTGGTTAGGTTTAGGAGGTTACAACGTAAGTGGTCTACAAAACAGTATTTAAGTTAAAACGTGTTAAAACCCTTAGGACTCTGGGGGGCGGGCAGGCTGCAGGGCGTTTGGTGGGTGGGGCTGCTTTGTTGGGGCCTCGCCCTTCTTCCTCCCCCACTGGCCGCACCGCAATTTTAATTAGACATTAGAGACAGAGGGCTTAGGTGGTGGGAGGGGCACGATGGGAGGCTCCACTACCTGACAGTTGTGGGGTGCCTGTGTCACAACTACCCTCCAATTTTAGTTGCACCTTAGTTACCACACACCTTATCTTTACTCCACCATACAACACTTCACAATCCATGACATGCATCCAACACAAAACAATACATTTACAGAGGCAGGCAGAGGGGTTGAAGGAGTGGGGGA
>NC_060172.1:3367286-3370339 GCF_021292245.1 Micropterus dolomieu | reverse complement strand
TCTGCAATTGGTGTTTCCCACAGCTTTTCCCTGTTGTCCCCACCTTTCATCCCCCTTCTCTTACAGGTGTTGTCCTTTCTCTGTGCTGTCTGTTTGTGCCCCCCCATCCCCGTGTCTGCCCCCCTGTCCGGCCCGGTGACAAATCAATAAATAATTAAATAAATAATAAAACAGACAAAGGAGTTTATTAATACTCTCTAGTTAAAGTAAAATCTGTCTGGCACAATATGGTATCCAGGTCATTATACTCTATACCAGGCTGCTGGGCAGGACAGGTTTAAACCCCCCCCCAAAAAATAACCAAAAACAAGGTAAAACGTGTCACGTTTGACTTTCCTCCACACAGGACTCAAACTTCCAGCCCACCACCTCCTTTCACTTTGTCGCTCTTTACACTGCATCACATGACTTCTTCTAGAGTTCAAACTAAAAACCTAAATATGGGTTGTAATGAGCTGCTGCATGATAGAACCTGTATGGCCGAAGAGCAGCGACGGTGAAGAACCACAGCAGAGATTTCCCTGCATGGAGCGACAGCGTGGACAAAGAGCGGACTGACTGATCAGAGCCAATCAGGAAGCCAAACGTGAGCGTCATTGGTTTAGCCCGTCAGCACTAACACGCTACGCTGGAGTTTAAACCAGAACGAAGATAACGACTATGGAAGCGTATAGGGGACAAATTTCAAATTATCGTATTGATTGCACTTTCTTGTTAACCCTTACTTGCTTCCCTCGGTATCTACCCCATTGATGTGATATGTACCATGAGCTCTTACTAGTATGTTTTGTCAGTTCTAGATCTGTATTTGATGCTCTGTTGATGCTTTTATGTTGTTTCTCAAATGTAAGTCGCTTTGGATAAAAGTGCCAAATAAGTAAATGTAATGTAAATTATCATGTAAACTTGAAAATGAAAATGTAATCCTACAATAACATTATAATTTTTCCACATGAGTTATTTAGGTAAAAATGAAAATGCAATCATCCAATTGTCATTTTCATTATCACATACTTGTGTGAGCATTCTAGGACCAGACAAGTGTCATTTTCAAGTTTGCACGATAATTTGAAATTAGTCCCCTATACGCTTCCATAAGTGACTATTAGAAAACAAACATCACATTTCGTCTATCAGCTTTATCAAGTGAAGTTCTATAAGTTCACCTTAGAATGAACAAACACACTGACTGTAAAAACTAAAACAACGCGCTCTAGCTGGTTCTGAATATCTGTTTCCAGCACAGAGACTGTGGAGCCGAGGTGGAGGCCTTAATGTGGTCTCAGTACAGGAAGAGGATCATAGAGGGAGACCCTGTCTGACAGGACCTGATGATAAACAAGAAAACCGGTTCTGGTTCAGATGTTGTGATGAGGGCAGATTGTTCTGTCTGCACATGATCAATGACGGAGTCACATCATCACATCAGAAGAGCTGCGTTATAAAAGAAAGTCTTTGTGATGAAAGGCTCGGCGACTGCAGACTCTGCTGATTTACAGATAAACGTCATGAGCAGGATCGTATCTCAGGATCCCGGGACATGAATTTCATTTTTACTCTTTGATAGCTTTGATTCAAATGCTTCCTCCCCGTCCTTTAATCTTTGCCTTTTCTTTACGAGGCAGGATTCAAACGCCTCGCTGTCGGCTGGAGAGTTTTTATCAGCGGCGTCTCGGGAGACGGTCGCTGTCCAAAGAGCTCGACGGGACACAAAGACGATGAAATTTAACAAACAGGAAGCGTCTGCAGACACGAGTCATCATCCTCAGACTGTTACAACTTTCCCACCTGAGTTATTGTAATTATTTACTCCACACCAACAAAACTACAACCCTGAAACAAGAAAGTTCATGAGGACGTCTGAAGGTTCTTAAACATGGACGACATGAACATTTTAAAAAGCAGCAGACCGTTATCTGACTTTAGTGCTTTAACACATTTCCTTTTGACTGCAGCTGGAGTCGGTGATTCTTCTTCTGCAGCACACTCAGAATCAGCGCTCTGGATCTCCGAGCCACTTGACTGCAGTCCGAGGATCAGCGATAAGAGGAAGTGAGAGGAAATGAGCTCGGACACGTTTCACAGCTGATGCTATCGCAGTCGGCCGGCCTCAGATCAGCAGCGTTCCACCAGTCAACGCTTCCTGCCGCCGCAGACAGGAGAGGGCCGACGCTCTGACACTCACAGGACGCCGTTTTAATCCGATAAATTGCCATCACATGTTTTCCTTTTAATGATTCGGCCATCACATGTTACAAAAAACAGAGTGCAAACGATTTAAAGAAGTGGAAATGTCAAGTTTTATTCTTAAAGGATGTAAAAACTGTTCTGCAGTCAGAGACTCTGTCGCTCCAGGAACAAGAAGCGAAGCTTCAGCCAACCCCTGATGTGAGTTTTATTTTGAAAAACCACAGTCTGTTCTGGTTGCTTGGGCACACTTTTTGAAACTATTGGCTATTTTTGCAAAACTCTACACACTAATCACAAAACCATCTCCTGGAAAAGCAAACGATTCTTGCAAAACTCTTCAAAGTCTTGAAAAACTGTGTTTTCGCAACAGGACAGCAGACAGGAACAGGATGAAGGAAACACTTGTGGCTTGAGTGCAGTAAAGTTTTAAACTCACACACAGATGTGTCCAGATGTCCAGATGTGTCCAGATGTCCAGATGTGTCCAAATGTGTCCAGATGTGTCCAGATGTCCAGATGTGTCCAGATGTCCAAATGTGTCCAGATGTGTGAAGTAGCGGTGTGTGTTCCTCAGTTGTTTTACAGCCTCCAGCTCCTCCCCTGGTTCACAACAAGGTCCACAGTCGCTCTGATTCCATCAGTTATCATGTTCCTGACTGCTCCTCTTCGTTATGTTGTGTGTGTGTGTGTGTGTGTGTATGTGTATGTGTGTGTGTGTGTCTTCGTTATGTTGTGTGTGTGTGTGTGTGTGTGTGTATGTGTATGTGTGTGTGTGTGTCTTCGTTATGTTTTGTGTGTGTGTGTGTGTGTGTGTGTGTGTATGTGTGTGTGTGTGTCTTCGTTATGTTGTGTGTGTGTGTGTG
>NC_060172.1:3341700-3365388 GCF_021292245.1 Micropterus dolomieu | reverse complement strand
GTCTGTGTTTCTTCTCTCTCACCTTCATAATGCAGGACTTCATTTGAAAAGAAAAATTAAATTAATTCATTTTATAATTGTTTTTGAAGTTTTATAGGTCGACTATGTAACAACTGTCCAGGGACCGCAGATGAAAAATAGTCGAACACTGGCGCATTTGCATCTATGCTTATTAACGTGCACTGTTCCTGCTAAATTAATCTGATTAAATAAACAAATTAAATAAAAATTAAAGAATGTAAAATTAAGTAGATGGACAGCGATGCAGAACAAACCCAACCGTTTACGTCCGCTCAAACTCACCTTTGTTCTTCGACCCACGGGGACATCGATGAAATGAATTCCCTAACCCCTAACGGTAAAACCTGAACCCTAAAACCAAGTCCTCAGAAGGAGGAGCAGCAGCAGGAGGAGCAGCAGGAGGAGGAGGAGCAGGAGGAGCTGGAGCAGGAGGAGCAGGAGCAGGAGGAGCAACACTATTAGAGGTTAGAAAGAGACGAGTGCAGCTACAAAACTCTTTGTTCACCAGGACCTGCAGTCAGCATTTGTTCTTTTCTCACAGGTTCCTTTTGTCACCAGTGAACCAACTTGTGCATGGCGACTAAGGATTTACATAGTCGAGTCAGAATCGTCAGGTCCTGCCTGTAGTCAACAGACGAATCGTGTGTTTTTACATGCGGCGACAGCGAGTCGAACCTAAACTGAGGCTTATTGTTGACCATTTTCGCTCCCCCATATCACTAAAATGAAATGATCCTTGTTTCACTGCGAAGCTTCGACTGTGAGGTTGACAGTCGAATCAGGCTCATCGCCCATCGAAGCATCGAATCTTCCACTACTTGGGGTCAGGCCTTTTAAAATATATAACGATATAACGTCTTTAATGTTGACGCGCGTTTGATCTGGTTTCCATAGATTTACATGAAGTACTGGCTGTTATTGTTTTAATGTTTCTGCAAACAAAAGGTTGATTTTATTTGTGCTTTTCAAAAGAAAACACCCTGATGACTGTGATCATTCTGGTCTCTATAATCCTCCTAACTTTCAAAGCGTTTCATCTCTAATCAGCAGTTACCGTGTCTACAGATCTTAACCTTTTAACTTCCTGTGCAGACTGGACGCACCTGCTGTATCCTCCTTCACGTCCTCCCTGATTGGCTGCTGGGAGTCTCCTCCTTGCCTCCCTCCTCTTCCACCTGTGCGTCGGCAGTTCTTCTGATATTGATCCTCAGTAATCGCAGTAAACAGCTCGTCTCCGCCGCCGTCCACTGTGGCCAATTAGATAGCGGGACAGTGATCACACGTGCAGACAGGAAGTGGTACGTTTACACAGATACAGAGTGTGTGTTGCAGTTAAAGCAGGTAGATCTGTGTAAACGAAAGTTTGAAGGTCAGGATGTCGTCCTCTGAGCTGCTGCCTCGGGCCACAACAGCCTCAGGATGACTCTGTGTGATGAGCCTTTAAAGTGAAAAATGTTTCTGCTGTTTTGAAACGCCGTCCACTGACAGACGCAGTGATGCAACAAACTGACCAGAGTTGCTTCCTTTTAAGGAAAAACTGACGTTTCTCTCAACATAAATTTTCTCTCTGAACAGAGAATGTGAGAAAACGAATTAAAACCCAGCTGGAGCCGAGAGACGAGCTGCTGGGTCTCAGCATTAACTTAAACGCCAAAATAACTCGCTACGTACTTGGTTTCACACGGGACCTGAACGCCGTCCTCCTGAGTGACAGTCCTGGTTTCACCCGTTCATCCTCCTCCTCACGCCGACTTTCTCCCGCTTTATAATATGACGGCTGACTTCCTCCTTAGCGCCCATCGCACAGCCACTAGAGGGCGTGACCAGATCGGTCTAAACACCACCTACTTCCAGCACAACGGAGGATTCCACAGACCAAAGCATGGCTGTGCCACGGGCTCACCGGTGTCACCTATGGTTGCTAACATCTACATGGAAGAAGTGGAGAACGAAGCCCTCAACTCCTTCAGAGGAACAGCACCACCTACCAGCCACTGGTACGGATATGTGGACGACACCTGGGTCAAAATTAAAACGCCGCCACTTCTCCCCCACTTACAATGCGGTCCTTTCATCACTTCCCAGGAAACAAGCATTTCCTCTTGGCCTCAGGTGAGGATGCCAAGGATGGTCGTTCAGACTTGGCCTCGGGTGGCTCTAACGACCATGACGACTGTCGTTACCACAGGAGCACTAATGAACCGGCGGCACTGACGATCCTAGCTAACGACCCCTCTGAGGTTAAATAGCTGAGTTTCCCTACCAGTCAGTCGGAACTGAAGTCTCTTGGATGAGGGACGAAACGTCTTCCGGTATCTTCAACTAAGTCCAGTTGCCCTGGACTTTAACCTTCATTGCATTACTATGACTGAGAACCTTCACAGACATCTTAAAAGAACGTAATTTAATTAAAAATATATAAATAAAAAAATAACAACTAACCCAGGAGACCGGCGTTTCTGTTGTCAAACAAAAAGTCATGAATGTTTTTACTCTAGAACTGTAACTTACAAAAGTGCTTATTTTAACCCAAACCAGGATCTTTTCATGAACCTAACCAAATTACGACTCTACCATTCAGTGACTTAAGATCGTTTCTGTAACTAACTGGAGGTAGATTTTAGAGCTGGAGTGATGCGCTCTGTCCTCTGGAGAAGACTCTAGCAGCATCATTCTGAATCAGCTGCAGCTGTTTAACAGTCTTTTTGGGAAGACCAGAACACCGAACCTTTTATCTGGCTCTAGTTTAATACGATGACACAACGCTGTTCTGGTTTTAGGCTGAGATCTCAGTCTAGTAGAACGCCGAGACTTTGAACTTGGTCTGTGGTTTTTAAAGCCAGAGAATCAAGTTCTTTTCTAATTCTAATTCTCACAACACACAATGTTCTTCGCCGACCGATAGAATTAAAGGACTTCAGTTTTCTAAACTGACATCACATGAACAAACCTGACCTGATCCTCTCAGGATGAATAAATGATGAGCATTAGAGCTCAGCCTAAAACCACAGAAGAAGAGACGTGTCTCTGGTCTGCAGCAAGTCGTTTCTTCTTCTTCTCCAGCAGAGTTATAAAACCGTGACAGAAATCAACTTTATCGAATTTAACATCTCAGCTTCACTACCCATAATGCACCGCTGACGGTCCCGCCTCTGCTTTTGTTGTCTGAATTATTAAAATCCACTGGAAGCAGCTCCATCATTTATGTTTTATTACATTACAACAGCGGCGTAATTGCAGACGTCAGGATGAATTATGGATGAGATTCACCTTCAGAGCGGCTGCAGAGTGTTACCTTTAACACAACAGATGTACTGGCCACATTCAAAGACTTTCCAACTGCAGAAAAGAAATAGTCAACAGAATGAAGAAAGAATGATAACCTACATAAAATGAAACAAAAACAAGTGGAACTTCTTTTTCCTAACGATCCAACAGGTTTCTAATGATTCCTTCAGCGGATAAATTAAAGAGGAACAATAATGTATCCATCATTAACACGCAGATCTTTCATCTCTACGGTCCGTCCACGAGTTTCAATCTAATTAATCTCTGAGTGAAAATAATTTCTCTACAAATGTCCCATCCAGCCCGTTCTCATCTCAGGGCATCATATACAGACGATTTGAGAAAGGGTGACAAAGCGTAGTTATTTGATGCTAAACGTACTGTTACATCACTGCAGATCCATCTCACCACGGACACAACCTGTTCCAGCTCCTCCCCTCTGGTAGGCGCTACAGAGCACTGTACGCCAAAACCAACAGACTCAGTAACAGTTTCTTCCCACAAGCCATCACTCTGATGAACAGCTGATTTCTGACTCACAGTGTCAGGAACAATTCCTGTGCAATAACCCAGTAACTCTGCCTCTAATCAGCACCTGTTTACTGGTTTCCACTTATTATTTATTTATTCACCATTCTCTATTTCAGTGCTGTTCATACTATGTCATATTGTACTGTATACCAATACACCTACCTCAGGTCATAAGGTCATAGGTCTTATTTATTTTTTCCAGCATCCTTTGCACTATGCTCCATCACACTGTGTACATGTGTACATGTATGTGTACCTGTATATCATATCCACCTTCAACATGTACATAATGAGAATAATAGTTTACTCTTGCATCCTTTGCACTCTGATTACTGCACTATTTTGACAATATGTCTATATTGTTTTGTTCATAGTGTGTATGTTAGTGTTGTCTATTCTGTAGTTTGTGTCTGATTTTATTTTATTATTATGTTATTATTGTTATGGTATTTTTGTACGAGTAAGCACATCGTGAGCAATGTACAATCCTGAGTCAAATTCCTCGTATGTGTACACATACCTGGCAATAAAACTGATTCTGATTCTGATGACCTGGCTCAGAAGGCCACAACAAAAGGGAGACACCCCATGGTAAAAATATGTTAAAATAGTTAACCAAATTTAATTTCAAACTAACATTAAAGTATGAGGTATGTAGTCTGGTTTCAGTAGTGTCTGTGCAGGATGATGGTTGCATGAACGTATGTGTGAAGGTGTTGTAGTATGCAAAACAAGATAAATACCACAACGCAACAGTCCAACCAAAGAAAACCAAACTAAATGGGAAACCAGGGAGCCGGCCCTTGACAGCAGCCTCTTGAAGAATGAGAAGACAGTCCCAAGTCCTCTACAGGGCAATTAGCCCAGGTGCCCAGAGTTACTGCAACCAGCTCTTCCTCTACGAGAGAGAGAAAGGGAGAGTGAGAGAGACAGGCCACACCCACTCATGACCCCACAGGGCGTCACATGGTGCCGTGACCCGGATCCAGTACCCTTTAGCGTCTGGGTGACACGCACCGGGGGCGTCCTGTACAGACCAAAAGTGCTAGTTAGCTAGCGCTAGCTATTTAGCTAGCTATGTTCGTGATAAAGGTGTTGACAGCCCCCTGAAACCCGTACTCTTACCACGACCATCAGAAATGTTAGTACCTAAACCTAAGTCACTGTCTTTATGCAGCTGCACACAGGTAGGGGTTAGCCTCCCTTGTGTTGCTGCCACGTAACAAACGGGGGCGTTTCATACGGACGCTGAAGGGCACCTTTAGCGTAAAATCCCTACGCTTTGTCTCGCTGCCTAAAAGCGTCAGTAATGAAGCATTGAGATGAGAATGTGTCATCATGCCTCAGGAACGAGTCTGAGCCTGTGGACCTTCAGCGTCAGAGCGACCAGCAGAGCAGGCCGCCTGTCCATATCACCAGACTAACCGCTAACTGCTGCTGCCATTAGCGAGTTAGCTCAGTTAGCCGTGTAGCTAGCCCAACTTGAACTTCCCCTACAGTGGATTAACAAATTAGCGTGACCATCCTTCCTCTTTATTTTTGGGACCTAACCCAAAATTCTGCTTTCAACAGTTGCCATACACTGTGTGTGTTTTTGCATTGCTGCCGGTACTCTTTCCACCGGCGGAGGTGGAGTCGGGAGACGACTTTTTTATCCAAGTGTGTGCATAAAATTCTGGGCCGCTGCGCTCCTCCAATGAACGCCGCCTGGCTCTGCCATCCCTTCACACAAGCAACCTCAGTCCCTGTTCTCATCTGTGACACCTCGATGGTGGAATGAGCTACCGCACGCCATCAGAGCAGGGGCGTCCCTCTCTTTCATTCACTCCTTCTGCTGACATGTGTGAAGAGTTCTTAAACTTTTTTATTGGTAAGGTTGATGGAATTAGATCTCAGTTTTCATCTGTTGGCATTGATTTGATTCCTTCTGTTGACCCTACGAACAAATTAACTAGTTTGATGCCTGTTTCTTTGCAGCAGCTAACTGATATAACTGCTCACATGAAGCCCACCAGGTCTCCTGGTGATGTGCTCCCTTCTTCTCTGTTTAAGAAGGTACTTGATTCAACTGGCCCGAGTATTCTGACTATTATGAATATTAACTTGTCATCTAGTGTTGTTCCTGTTAGTTTTAAGCATGCGGTTATTCAGCCCCTTTTAAAAAAACGGTTTAGACACCTCTGACATGAGTAGTTTTCGTCCAATCTCAAAATGACCTTTTATTTCTAAGATATTGGAAAAAATTGTAAATGCACATCTTAATGACTTTTTAATGAGGAATAAGATTTCCGATAGATTCCAGTCAGGTTTTAGAGCTGGTCATAGTACAGAATCTGCTCTTTTGAGGGTCTCTAATGATATCCTACGAGGTGTTGATTCTGGAAACCGTGTTGTTTTGCTTTAGTTACATCTTACAGCGGCATTTGATACAGTTGATCATAACATTCTCATTGATCGTCTTAGGAATCAGGTTGGTATTCAGGGCTTAGCCCGAACCCCTTGGTCCCTAGCACCAGAGTATGTTACTGATTTAATCAGCCGCTGTCAATCCAGTAGATCTCTGTGCTCAAATGATCAATTGCTTCTCCCGTTTAATATGAAAAGGTGATCAGGCTTACTCTGTTGCTGCTCCGAGGCTCTTGAATGACCTTCCTCTGTCTGTAAAAACTTGTCCTTCATTGAGTACTTTTCAGAGTGCGCTTAAAACTTATTTGTTTTCTTTAGCATTTGATAATGCTCTGTAACATGTGCATGTTATATGTTTGCTGTGTGTTTTGTCTCTGTTTTTATTTTCTCTTTTATACCTTCTGTACAGCACTCTGGTTCCACTTGTGGTGTTGAAAGTGCTCTATAAATTAAATAAAGTTGAGTTGATAACGCCTTGAACCTCTGACATGTACTTTTTGTTAACGCTTACTTCCTTCCCCAGGTATTTACCCACTGATGTGATATGTGCTAGCATGTGTTGTCGGCTGCAGACCTCGTGTTCTATTTGATGCTCTGCTTCTATGTTGTTCCTCAAATGTAAGTCGCAGCACAAGGGATCAAGGATGGATGATGAGTACCCGCCTTCAAATATAAATATGTGTGTGTGTATGTACATACACAATATATATACCTCTGGCTTCAGTTATATAAGTTGTGTATATTACATTTATTTTTATATTTTAAATCCTCATCTGCTGCCTGAATTGAGTGTTCCCCTTTATATAAATAAAAACTCACCAAACCCCAGACCCCCTGCTGTGTCCCCTCCGGTGTTGCAGATAAACAGATGCTCCGGCATTAGAAGAACAAAATGACTCCATCACTTCACTAGAATGCAACACAACAGGGGGGGGGCTCCTGATTTAGGGCGTCATCTGTACGTGCTTTAAAACTGATGAACCCTTTAAACAGGACTGACCGGTGACGACCCCTCGCTGAAGGCGTCCTCAGAGACACGAGTCTCGCTCCACGCCCTGACGTCGGCCGCTCTGCGCAGAAGTTTAGTTCATATTATGAATGTTTTCAGGCTAAATTCTCCGTCAGCGTTTCCTGCTGCTGCCTCTAGTTTCTTCCTCGTGGCTGATGTTTCCTCGGCTGCAGAAAACCTCTCGACCGACAAACATTCTATGAAAGAGGAACAGATCAGCCTGCTCAGGGTTTCAGTTTGGTCTTTAATGCAGAGTTTTGATTTGAGCCTGTGAGGGTGATGATTCTCCTCCTCCTCCTCCTGCTGGCCTTCTTCCCTTGCTTTATGACCACATTAGAAAACAATCTGTTTTTCTGTAGCGAGAGGGGAGGTGCAGCACTATAAATAGAAAGCGGAGGATAAAGCCGGAGTGACTGTGAGGCTCCTTGGAGGAGGAGGGGGGAGGGGAGGTGGCACAGGGAGGAGGGGGAGGGTTTTAATGTCTGCACAGTGCTGTATCACCTCGGGGCTGCACAGGGAACGAAACAGAAACAAGCAGGTGTGAAGGACAGGTGAGTCCGAGCTCCTGAGGACAGACACCAGTTTATACAGAGTCCAGGTGAAGACCAAGAAGAGAGAACATGCTGGTTCTGGTTCTGTCTTTGATTTCTTCTTTCTAAAAGGTTCGGTTCCAGTGAGCTCCATTACAGAACAGCTCGTCTCAACCACCTGGAGAAATCCTAGAGAAGCTCAGAAATGCGAGCAGAGAGCTGCTTCCTGACGCTGGAACAAACCTTTCCCACGCCACACACAGGAACCCGTTTGAACCCCATGGCGTCTCTTTTGAGCGCCCTGGGTTCCCTTTAGTGTTTCAACGTGGTGAAGTTAGCAACAATAAATATGCGACGTTCGGTAAAAGTACATGTTAATGTTTTGAAATGTCGCCATTTGGTTAGATTTAAGAAAAGATCAAAATAACAACGTTAGACACGTTAAAAACATTCAGCTGTGAGGCCACTTTCCAAACCACCTCCTCACTCTGACTTTACTGTTAAACTTCCTTCACACACTGGTAGCGTTCCTGAACAAACCCGACGGCAACGGGTCTCGACCAAACGTCCATATGTGATGAGTCAGGAGTGACGGGCTGGTACACAATATAAAGACGTTCCTTTACGTTCCTTTGTTACATGTGCACGTCTTCAGTTGTCTTCAGTGTAACAATCATATCTGATCCCTGAAGGACTTAATCGGACGTCAGCTGGAGCACAGCTGGAGTAATGCAGCTTTTCTCCTGCAGCTCCTGTGTGTGTTCCTGCCGTCGCCTCAGATAAACAAAAACTGGACGCCATCGATCAGCATCACAGCGAGAGTCTGCGGCGCTGCAGACAGTTTCTGAATTAATCCGCCTCTGTCACCCAGCCGGAGGGAAGGGAGGCCAGAGAGATGGAGGGCAGAGGGGAGGAGAAGAAGAAGAAAGAGAGCGTGGGGGAGATAATTAGAAAACAGAGCTGGGAGCTGAGAGGAGTCGTCACCTGAGCTCAGGTCTGCAGGTAAAAAGTGTCAGCTGACAAATGAGGCCCGATTAATGCTGGAGAGAGAAGAGGAGAGTTTTCCCCAACATGAAGATCCATGCAGGCCGCCAGGTGCTGAAGGACGTGACAAAGCCTTGGTGTCTGATGCCCCACCACCTAATAAAAAACTATTCAAGTGCTTCAATAACAAAAACATTTTCTGAATGGAAACAAACCGACCGATCGGCCGGGGACCGGAATAAGCCGGTTTTCAGCCATGACCGGAGGCCGGGGATGAGCAGCGGGTCACGTTAAACGTTCCACATGTTGAGCTGCGAGCTGCGGCTCAGACAGGACCCAGCTCGTGTAGCAGCCAAGGCTCGAAGTTCTTCACCGTGAGTAAAGAAGACACGCTCGCAAATTACAGGAAGAAATGCTGTTACATCACGTTACAGACATGCTGAGTACTGGAAAGGTCTCAGTTATCCAAGGAAGGTTAAAAGCAGGTGGAGAATGAATTAAAACAGGCTAATGTGTTCTATCAAATATTTTCCACCCCCCCCATGTCCCCACAGCAGTTACACTGTCATTCTGACCTACTTAATACTGCTATTTGGTTTTCTGAGTGACAGACGCTCCTGTTACCTGCTGCAGCTTCGGAGAAAATGCTCCAGTGATGTCTTATGAACATGCAGCTGAAGCTCGTGCTGATGGGAATCCTGATGAAGAAAATGATTTTCCAATAAAGAAAATGTTTGCGTGTGCTGTCAGAGTTCTTAGACGGAAAGAAAACAGGAATCAGCAGGTCGGCCAGTGAACGTGCAGTCTGTGAAAGCAACACGAGTCCGGCTGCAGCAGCAGGTGATCGGTCTGATCCTGTGTTCTCTCAGGAGAGACCTCAGAGTTCACCTCTCTGATGCCGTCATCACCCTCCCTAACGTCAACCCGGACAAAGGTCGACTCTGAGCCAGCGGTAAATCCGTATGCACGAGGGACGGCCACAGAACAACAACATCACTTCTGGGTTTTTGCTTTGTCGATCCACAAAGTCTCCGATTCTTTTCATGACGCTTCGGACAATCCCGGACCGTCTCTGGCCCCTCGTCCCAGATCGCCTCTGCGGGTTGTGAAAGACCGCCAGATCTAATCAGTCAGGGTCAAACGATGACAGCGTCTTTCAGCCAACCACCACAGGTCTGCCTGGTTCCTTGCTGAGGGGCAGCCGTGGAGACCTTACCCTGCTCTGCAGGAAACAGCGAGGGCTGTCAGAGTTTGGCCTCTGGTGTGTGAAGCATCAGGTTCTGGGTCCCGTCAGGTTTGATTAAAGCGTTGTTGCTGCAGATTCCTGCTGACATACTCTGATACACATCCTGACTGAAACCAGACTGCGGCTGTCCCCCCTGGTTCAGCTCTATACTCGCTCTCTCCTGTTCAGCCTGCACCGGCCCCTCTCTACCTGATGGCTCCTGCTCTGTTTAGGCTGAAATGCAGCTTGTTGGAAGTGGAGTTGGACAAAAGCATCGGCTAAATAAATGCTGCATGTTGTTTTTGCCACCTGGAGTCCACCTGGAGTCCACATGTGAGGTCTGTCAGACTTTTCTTTGCCTTTGTAAAATATTTATATATGCTGAGTTTCTGTGCGAGCGAGGAGTTCAGCAGCTGAACTCCATCGATCGGCCTCTCACTGTTTTTCATTGGTTTTAATGAAAGTCTGGAGCCGGCTGGAATACTGATGTGAGAGCGTTTCCTTCCTGAGGTGAAGGTAATTATTGTGTTGGACTCTCTCCTCCTGAAGGCTTTTTAAATAATTCCTCTCTCTCACTGAGCGTCTGCTGACGTCTCACTCTGATTAATTAGAAGAGGAGGGATGAACCAGCGAGTGGACACATCCATCACCAGTGTTTGTGCAGTTTCACACGTCCCAGCAGCTAAACGACAGCAAACTTCCTCCTCCTCCTCCTCTTCCTCCTCCTCCTCGTCTTCCTCTTCCTCCTCCTCGTCTTCCTCCTCCTCTTCCTCGTCTTCCTCCTCCTCCTCGTCTTCCTCCTCCTCTTCCTCGTCTTCCTCCTCCTCCTCCTCGTCTTCCTCCTCCTCCTCCTCGTCCTCCTCCTCCTCCTCCTCGTCTTCCTCTTCTCCTGGAGTGTTTCTAGCATTTAGCTAGCTAGCTGCCAGCGTAATGTGGCGACAACAAAACACAAAATGACAATTTGTTATTTTGGCGGGGAAAAAATGCTTGGCCAGTAGAATTTTTAATCCTCTCGTTCGTTTTTATTCGTTTTAGAACTTAAAATTGGGCTAAAATATGAATCCATTTACAAAGTTTTCCAAATTCTGTTCTATTTTTAAATGATTTAACTGTGTCAGTATGTGGACACCATGCAACAAAGGAGTAAAATACCACACCTGACACTATGGATTATTATGCTTTTATGTCGGCTTTATGCATTTAAGTCGTGAAACGTTGCAGTTTGGTTGGGTTTAGGCACAGAAAGTACTTGGTTAGGTAAAGGGAAAAGATCCTGGTTTGGGTTAAAACGACGACGATGGCTCTTTGTGACGACTTGGGAGTGAGAACGGGTTGGAAAAACACTCTAACTGTAGTTACATGTGTGCAGAAACCCGTGTTTTCATCCTCATCTCAGTTTTTCAGATCAACATCCAACAACAGATGATATAGTTGTAGTTAAAGCTGATTTCTTTACAGTGTGTGAGAACAACATTTATTCTTGTTTCTTGTAAAGGCCGTAAAGCAGACAATAGTTGCCACTTAATGCTGTAATAGGCAGGTTTGCATTGTTATTTATGTTCACATATTTGTTAAATGTCTGTTTTATTAAAATAGAATACAATTCCTCACATCTTTATAAAATTAGAACAGATAAACTGCATGACGTCCACATACGGGGACAGTTTGGTTTTTGGTATTAAAATGACATTTTACTGTAAATCTGAATTTATAAAACATGAACCTGTTAATAATACTTCACCGTATTTTTTTTTTTACCCTGAATGACCTCCTTGAATTAAAGTTTTTCACAGATATGCCTGAGGCATTTAGCACATGGCCATCACAGTAACCACGGTTACAGTGTTGCTATCGATCAGCTGACACTGTCCTCAAATGACTTGGAGAACTTAACCATCACACAGGAACCCAAAAAGGAGTTAAAATAAGTGTCAGAGATGTGGACACCGTGCACGAGAGGGCCTGTCCACCCCGTCCACATATTTGCCACCAACACGTCCTCATACCTGAACCACAAAATAGGTCGAGCGTCAGTGACTCCAAAACGACCATATAAGTCCCAGTGCGGTGACAGGGTCAGGACTTTAGGTACGTTAATAAGATTTTGTGAAGGTGTTTGAAGAATTCTAATAATTTTTTTTAATTAAACCAAAACAGACACGGCGTTGAATGCATTATAACCAAACGCCACGCTGAATATGTAAAAATGTGACATCCCTTCACCACATGGAGCTAATTTCATGTGATTAGTTTCCCCATCTGTAACGTTCGGTCACTGTATTGATCACAGTGACTGTCAATATGATGCGTTCAGTGACTGCTGATGACTGTAAACATGTCACGTTCAGACTGAGCTTCTCATTATGCAGCACACACACACACACACACAGCGATATAGATTTCTGATAGCTCCTCCACAAACTGTTGACATTTGAATGCGTTATGATGAATCCTGATTGACTCCCCGAGGACAGTTTTTAATCCGGGAGGCGTCTCTGCGTCCACCAGCGTCCTCCTAATGACCATTCATTCACTTTCTGCGTTTCTTCTGCTTCATCTCGGGATCACGTTAATGAGATGCGACAGAAGAAGAACGAGCAGGTGAAGGAAAGAGAGGCAGAGATCTGGAGAGGACTGCCGGCTACCGAGGCTGCAGCAAAGCGCTGCTTTAGTTGATGGATGAAGCCATAAAGAGAGTAAACGGGGAGGACGGGAGAGAAACGAGGTGGTTGGGCTGAAGGACGCCAGTTCAGGGTCTGAGTTCATCTGTTTAACAGGAAAGTGGAAAATTTTCAAGGCTGAAGCTTTGAGGAGAGAAAGAAAAGCTTCAGATTCACTCAGCTTTTCTTTTGCTGGATGAAAACTCAAAACCAAGAGAGAGACTTTCTGCAACACTTCTGAGGGTCTTGTTCAGTTCTCACAAAGCTTCCTCTTGTAGTTTGATAATAATAATTTCTTTGTTATTATTCAACCTTCATTCAGCACAAAACAGATCAGCTGAATGTGCAAACATGTGACATCCGTCTTTCTGTTGTAAATCACAGACAAACAAGTTTCCACCAACTAACTTTGTTCTCAGTTTGTTCCAGTCAGTAAGGACATCCTCTTTTCATATTTTCTATGAAGGCTAATTTTGTGTTAGATTAACGCAAGGGTGTCACTTTGTGTTGAAAAGGTGGTGGAGACATAAAGGCTCAGATGATAAGTGTCACGAAACTTGACCAAGGTCAAAAAACAAGATGAGAAGATTTTTAACACTATTTAAGAAATATGAAATACTGAAATATCTGAGCGGGGGGTGTGGGGGTCCTCAACACTTAACATTTCCTGCATTCTGGAGACATTTTCTGCTCCCTTTAAGGTGGAAATGTCTGGCAGGCTGCAGAATGTAATGCAGTGATTTTTTTTGCTTAGCTTTTTTTGGACAATGCACATTTGTTTCATCTATATTTAAACTGCATTGCATGTTTTTATTATTGTGCAAATAAACCTTTCTCAAATAATTTTCCTTTTTTCAGTTAACATTTCTTTGTTCAAAATATTTTCAGAACATTTTTAACAAATGCTTTCAAAATGTGATGGGGACCATATCTGCCATTTCAAAAACTGGTGTGACATGTCCCCAGTGTAATTTTATTTATCTTCATCTTATTCTATCCTTTTATTTCTTTTTAATCTCCATCCATCCATCGTCAACCACTTATCTTGCGTAAAGGGTTGTGGGGGGGCTGGAGCCAGTCCCAGCTGACATCGGCGAAAGGCGAGGTACAGTTCGCCAGTTTCTTTTTAATCTCTTCTTTTAATTTCATTTAAAAATGTCTTGTGCTTGTATTGCTGGGTTGACCTGTGTCTCTCTCGTCTAACACATTTCATTGCAGCTTTGACCCCGCGTTAACCTACATATGACCAATAAAACTGAACTGCTGCCTTCTTGAAGGCTGATCTGCTGTGTGCTGTCACCGAGGCTGAGCTAACGTCAGCTGTTGATGGTGATGCAGGGAGATTTAAAGTTGTTCAAAGGAACCTTTAGTGAAGGTAAAGTAATGAGGAAAGTGATTATTTTTTTCAGTATGTTACTTGAAAATATTTAAATGTCTGAACAGAATAAGACAAACATTTTACTGTAGAGACGAAGGAGGTTTCTGTCAGGGATATCAGATCAGGAAGTCAGCAGGATTATGGTTATGAATGTGGAGGCTGAAGTGTTGGAGGAGAAGCGGCTGTGAACAGAAACATGTCTTACGTGTTTCTCTTATCATGTTTGCTTTCTTATGCAGTGAAACTGATAAGAGCCAGTGCAGAAGGCAAAGAGGTAAATCACAGCAGGAAGGAGGCAGAGCAAAGAGAGGCGGCGAGGAGGGGGGAGGAAGGGTAATGCTGCGTTTCATCACTGTCAGCCGGCCGAGCGCCGTTCTGCATGCTGGGATGGAGAGAATTGGAAGGAGGAGACGCAGGAGGGAGTTCCCCCTCACTAAACCTAACTCATTTATCTCTAATCCTCCTCTTTTGTCTCCTCCTCCTCCTCCTCCGTTCCTCCGGGAGGCTTTTTATTCCTGTTTGTCGAGAGAGAAATCCTGTTTCTGGAAAACTTTGCTGACAGAAGTAGTGATTTCTGACTACGATACTGTGACATTAAGCTACCAAAAGTATATGAAGTAGTAAACAACAGTGCTACTTAATACATCAATCACAATGATATGATAATATAAAAATAAAACACTGACAGTAGCCACTTTTGTTACTGTAAGCACATTTCCGTGCTAATACTTACATTTTCACTTGGAGTATTTTATATTGTGCTATTGCTACTTTTACTTCAGTACATTATTATAATACTTTCCCACTGGTCAGGTGTCAAAACGCCTTTGGAACATCAGGCTGAATAACTCAAACTGAGGATTCTTGAACTTAAACCTCAGTACACCTCCATGTTTCTACAGCGCTTATTACTTTAAGTTCTGTTACGTTCAGTCTTAATGGTGAGACTAGAAATAGTGGTTTGGACCCAAATGCAGACACTACGAGGTTATGTCCAGTTGAGCGAGGTTTTATTTACACTAGGTGCCAGTGAGGTCGATTGTCCAAAACAGAGGCAAAGTAATCCAGAGCTGAATAACAAAATCCAAGCGAAACATAGAACTATCCATAAAACACAAACACCACAGGAGGAGCGAATGTAATAATACACAATGAGAAAATCAGTGAGAATGAACAGAAGCAGGAAACAAAGAAACAAGAGGCAGAACGCCACAAAATAACACAGCAAGTAAAGCTCATATAAACATATGGATATATATCACAATATAAAACATAACGTGAGAAAACAAAATCAAAGGCAAGGAACAAAGAGACTAAAACAAGACCAGAACACTAGGGCAGGTCAAAGCTACAATGCAACACAGGAAACACTAAAAACACACCTAACTAACCCAAAACCCTGACTCATTCTGGTACATGTGCATCATAAAAAGTCATGCTAGCGGCCAAAGTTTGTGTTGGCACTGCTGCAGACCAACAAGTTCATTGGGATGTCTTTTTATATGAATCTTAACAGATTTATGAACGTTTATCCACTCTAAACTCTGCTGACTGTAAATATCTGTTGGATGAAAGGTGTTGTAGGAGCTTTTTCACCTGAAGTTAATAACCAGATTCTCTTGTTTACGTAAGCTAGCTTCAATCATATCTATCAAATTGCTTGGTTTGTCTCAGTTGCACTTTGTCTGCCCAAATGTGTCCCACAGAGCTCTATCCTGGGGCCCACTGCTAGATACATAATGCATGAATTGTTTTCCATTCATTTATCCTGACACTAACATTCGACTGTATGCAGATGACACTGAAATGTATGTACTTGGCCTTACCAAGGCTGTGGTGCATGTTTAAAGCAATTCTGTAAATGTGTCTAAACCAGTGTGGATGTTTTTCACCAGGAGAAACAGCTCTGGTGTAGCCAGATGTCTTTAGATCTGTGGAGAGGCAACAGGTAGAGAAGGTTTGTTACTGCGTCAAATTCGTCGTGCAAACATTAGATTCATTCAGAATTACAAACAATATTATATTCATTCACTCATTCGCAAGCATTAATCCTGACCAAAAATACACAAAGTGTTGGTTTAGAAACAGCTTTTAAACGTGACCCTGTGCTTCTGAACAGAATTTGGCTGAAGGACATGAATACGTAAAGGCTTGTGTGGTGTGTAGCAGAGTCTCAGAGGTTAACAGTCTGATGGAGTTTAATCTGAAGAGAAAAACAAGTTGGGACTGAGACAAGTCAATTACTACTGACAGAAACACACTCATTACCTTTAATCAACTCACTTTTTGCAGGACGATGAAGCTTTAATGAGAGTCTGTTCGGACACCAGACATCATTATCTTCATCGTCCTGTCAGGATCGTCATCAGCAGCCGATAATAACGACATACAACACTCCATCTTAACTTGACAAATCTCTGCTCCCTCCTCACTGTGATGGAGGAGCTCTCAGGTTTCTGCTGCTCGTTTGTTATCAATGTTATCATCAATATCTCACAAACATACACAATCCATCAATATCTCACACACACACGATCCTCCATCAATATCTCACAGACAGAATTCTTCACCAGTATCTCACAAACGCACACAATTATTGAAAGTGCAAGAGGGAAAGGGAAAAAAATCTGGCAAAGCATTAACAAATTAATTGGTAAACAGAAAAAACAGGATAAATTCTTTGAACTTAAATTTAATAATGTATTGGTTATCCTCGTGTCTGAGTTAAATTATTTAAAAAAAAAAAAATTCTGTTCAAGAAACATCTCAGTTATTCACCCCATCTGAAAATGAAATGAAAACTACACCCAGCCTATATTTATGATTGAAGAAATTAAGGAAACCAAATGTGTCAATGATGAATTAAATAATTCCAAAGCTACATTACACATATGATAAATCTATCAATTAAACAGGCTGTTGTTCCACCAGCTTGGAAGGTGGACTCGATTATACCAATCTTTAAATCAGAGAGCAGATCAGATATTAATTATCACCAGTATCTCACCAACGCACGCGATCCTTCACCAGTATCTCACCAACGCACGCGATCCTTCACCAGTATCTCACCAACGCACGCGATCCTTCACCAGTATCTCACCAACGCACGCGATCCTTCACCAATATCTCACCAACGCACGCGATCCTTCACCAATATCTCACAAACGCACGCGATCCTTCACCAATATCTCACAAACGCACGCGATCCTTCACCAATATCTCACAAACGCACGCGATCCTTCACCAATATCTCACAAACGCACGCGATCCTTCACCAATATCTCACAAACGCACGCGAAAAGCACTTGTAACACAAACAAACCAGACAAAACCAGGGGGACAGAGGCAGCCATCTTGGAAGCAACCAGCTTATAAAGGCTCCCTGCAGCTGAGGCCTCAATGAGGAGGGAGGGGTCAGCCAATCAGGGAGGACCTGAAAGGAGGAAGCAGAGGCAGAACAGCAGGGGCACATTCGATGTCAAAACATTTTGCATCAGTTTGCTATGGTTTCTGGGTTAAACGACAGGTTGCAAGGTGTGTACACAACAGGGTGCTTCCTTTTAAACACACGATTTGCTCCTCCTCCACTTTAGTTTTTTATTATATTCTTAACACAGTCTTAACTTTCCTAGAAACATTTGATCGGCCTGCTTCATTAAATGATTTGTATCCAGATAAGCGTTTCTGATTTGTTTTCAACAAGCTACTGTTTAAAGCAATTAGAAATCTTAATCATCATCCTAATCACAAACCTGATGTCCAGCAGATGAATTCACACATGCGACTGGTGTTCATTGTTTGATTGAGCGTTTGTGTATATTTGGCATCAGATAATTAATCCAATGAGTAGAGTGTGTTTGATTAATGGCCCTTATTTATTTGCCTTTGATACCTTGTAGTTTGCATTGCATCGTGTTGGGATGGTTGCCTTTCCGGCTGTGGTTTGTCCCACCGATAATGACAAATACAGATTGTACAGGTTTAAGTGGATAAAGAAAGATTTCCTGTGAGCAGATGAATTACAGCTGGGTTCTTCGGTTCCCCCCAGCAGCGAGAGACTTCTGCTCCCTGATGTGGCTGTAATGAATCAGCTCTGACTGATATCACCATTATGAGGCCTGGAGAGGGCGGCTGTCGCAGTGCTGCAGTGCTGCTGTGCAGCAGCTCAGGGAGGAAACAGCACAACCACTCTCACCGGCTGTTACTCATCACAACAGAGGAGACAGAGAGACAGCAGACATAAAGAAGACATAAGACAGAGGATGGTGGACTCTGCTGCAGCCTGTCAGAGCAGCAGGACGGCAGATTAATGTTTTGACCTTTGCAGCAGCAGCAGCAGCGACTTCCAACATATTTATGATCATTACTTCACGTCACCTGCAGCCACGTCCCTCCTTCACCGAGAGACGACACGACGAGGGACGAAACCCGGGCCGGGGACACAGAACTGCTGAGAGGAAAGACACAAACTATCATCCTCCAGGCACGGACGAGAGAAAGTTTCTGTACAAGGAAAAAGTTTAGAGACAGAAGAGAGGCTGCTAATGGATAACACTAGGGCTGCAGCTAACGATGATTTTAGTCCTCGAAGCTTCTACAGATTATTTCATCGATTGCATAGTTTAACAAGCACTTTTGCTTGGTGGCGGTGGCAACCCTCCCCCCCGGTAATGGGATCAGCTGTGTGAGTTAACTCCTGACTGTGACGTTACAACCCAAACTCACGGCCCAACCAGGCGGAGCACAGCAAACGCACCTGCTTACATTTACAGCTCAAGACTGCGGCTTACTTTGGCCAGCCTTCAACTCAACAATCAGTCGTGATTTTAGCTAAATGGTAAAGTTACTGTTACCTTGTCTGCGGTCGGCTCCGTAGACTTGATAATAGACCGGGTGCTTTGATCAGGTGCCGTCGTGCTGTTGCCGAGGTGACATCAGTTTGGTTTTACGTGGACGGACTGTGACATCACAGAGTTGTTGTTTTCTTTTAGCTTGAAATAATCCCAGACTTTGGACACTTTCTTCTTCGCTCCTCGCTATTTTCTCTCTCTTCCTCCACTTTGTAAACAGCGCCAGCATAATCACGTCGTGTTCACGCGGCGTAAGCGCAATGTGTGACAGTAAGAAATGTCCGTGCGAAACAGTGCGCTATATAGTTATATGGATTAAATGAAAAGCTTTTCATTTTAATATTAAATAAAACACATGTTTGTGAAGCGGTTTAAAGGATACCAGAATATAGAAGTGTTTTATCTTGCTGTTTGTACCGTCAGATTCAGATCCCTCTCATTACCATGTGAGCTGTGTTTCCACCATTGATTACAGCTGATTTGTGTTCCAGGCTGTTTCTCCTTGCTGGAGCTGAAATCCATCTCAGATCGGCTAATTGCTGCTAGAAGAGACATTGTCTGCGTAAATTGAAAGTAATCTTCCAGCAGCAGATGGTACATTCTGCATTTGTTGATATGTGGCTTCTCTTTTATAAATGCTCCAATAAAGCACCTGAAATCTTTTCTGTTCAACCAAACACCTCCGCGCACACGGAGCCACTGCACACATCCACACTGCTCACCACTGACACCTACTGGACAATATTAAATCCCACCCTCCTTAGTCCCCTGGAACCTCTTCAAGCACAAGATCTGTACAACCTCCACTAGGACCTCTGATGCTCCAGATATTTTGCATGATATCTGTCTGGCGTTGGCGATGCGTCAGCGAGCCTCTTTGATGCATCGTTGAGTAGTTGAGTGTAGCGAGCACAGATCAATCACTGATTTATCCGCCATTACAGCCCGACTGTCGGCGAGCTGTGCAACTTGCAAATCAGGTGTAAAATCTCCTCAAGGACCTCAGGAGCCGCCTGACAGACCCCTGACATCTCTTCAAGGACCCCTGTGACCTGTATGAAACTTTCACAACCTCCAAAAGGGCCATTTGGAAACTACTCAAAGACCTCCAGAACCTCTTCAACATCTCCAACTCCACCAGGACCTCTTAAACCCCCTCAGTGACCACTGGAACATCAAGACCTCTACATGCTCCAATAGGACCCTTTGAACCTTCTTAAAAACAGGAACATCCTCTTCAAGGACATCTAAAAGCATCTCAGAGAACCTTGGAACCTCCTCAAGGACCTCAAAAACCTTAAATGACCACTTAAGGCTGGACAATAAAACAATAACAATAATTATTGCAATCAATAACAATATAAAAAATGTCCAATAAATATTCCATCAATGTTTGATTTTATCAGGACTTCATTTTTTTATTAAGATGTTTAGTTTGATGAGGAAAAAGATTTTATTAAATTTTCCACGTGCATATTTGTTGACAAAGATTTTATCATAATGTTTTTGAACAGTGGCGACTGGTGAAAAATATTTTAGGTGGGGCGATGCCGTCAGTTTCAGTAACCGTCCCAATACAGTGCAGGATACCAGTGCTTTGTGAAATAGTCAGAAATTATTTAATGCCAATATTAGATTATTATATTATATAAATATACAAAAACATAAACAGTTAACATAAACATAGAGAGTGGAGTGAAAAGAAAATACTCAAGTGAATACCTCTAGTTTGTACTTCAGTACAGCAGGCCTACTTCACTGTCCACTACTGGAAATAACTCCAACACTTCAGAGCTGCCTATTAACTATCCAGCTCACCTCTGCATCCACCAGCTGACAGTGGGGGGAAATGTCAGATGTCTCATCTGCCTGAACAGCAAGATATTCTGCTTTTTTAACTGCCTCCAGAATGTAATCTGTAAGAACTGACAGCGTGCAGGTCAAAAGTCTTTGAGATCCCTTTGAAAACGGAAGCTGTCTTAAGGTGCTCCTCCAACACGCTGTCCAGCGAGGCAACAAGATCTACTGAAAACGGCAGGGTCGTCAGAGGACGCGGTCTCATTGTGGCCGCGCGAGGCCGATGCTAACTCTGCCTAGTGTGGCTAGCTTCACCGTGTTATCCATATGTGCCCTCGTACACTCGTATTCCTTAATCTTCTCAGATAAATGTATCGTGTCGTTTACTCCTGTAACAGTCCGTGTTGTATCCGTCCCGGCCGTTTTAAAAAGCAAGCGCAGGAAGCAAAATACAGAATTTAAATCATTGCATCCAGCTAACGTTAGCCAAGGCTGGAAGCCTGTGTCGGTCTCGAGTTCTGCGTTCATCTCGTCAACATCGTCACGTGTCCCTCTCCCGACTGACTGTGCTTGGGGCAGATCCTGGAGCGCCCATCAGGCATCAGATTTGAGGACGCTTAATTTCTGTTGCTATGGGCCTATCTTGTGCTGCCTGGGCGCTCTCCCCAGCGCCCCAGGAGAGATCAGTTATTTCCCCCCCAAACATAATTATTTAGCCTGTATTTTATATAATACACATTACTGTGCATTTTAAATACATATATACTTAAAAAATTAATTACTGTTTATTTCAAAAATGTTTATCTTATAAAGAAAAATCCAAACAGTTTCCACCGCCAGGGTGGGCGGCGCCCTAGCGCCTTCTATTGGCCAGCCGCCACTGGTTTGAATGTTCTGCCTCAGGTTTGTGAAGTGATCCACTGCTTGGCCTCAAGAATTTAAACCTCATTTAACCATCAGGTTTCTTCAACTTTCACTCAGGAGCAGAAGTCAACTTTTAAACTCGAAAGAAATAACGATATGATGATATTATTATAATTATTAACATCTAAAGACCTGAGACACATTTTTGGCTCTATCGTCCAGCCCTATGACCGCTGGAACAGCTCTCACTTGTTCTCCGGAGGTGGACCAAATGAGCAAGTTAAACGTTTCGTCCAAAGGTCCAACCCTACTGGAAACAACGCCTCCTTCATTAATGAAAATGACTCTCACTGGGCGTATACCCTGTACAGTTACCGTATTCCACCAACGGGCCTGCGAGTATCACTACGTCATCGCGCTTCTGAAAAAACACCTTAGAAAAAGCAGGTTTGATGCACCTTTAATTTCTGATGACTTGGAGCTCTTGGAGAGCTGGTCCAGTTCCTCCTGGACCGGGGTAACTCTAACAAAGCAGGACAAAAACTTCTAACAAAAGGAAGGAACGGGATGTAAAGAGCTTCTATATGTCGAGAACGTTCAAATGAACATCCTGGTGTGAGCGGGCCCTTGAGGGCCAGTAGTGTCAGTACATCAGACTGGTCTCCGTGTTCAGGAAGTGGAGCAGTGATTAAACAGTGATGTATGTGTGCGTGAGACGGACAGTCTAACAGTGTAATTCAGTGCGAGGGCCATTAGAAGAGTCTCAGCACTCTTCCTTAATTAGGTCAGTCTCTTTTAATTACCTCTCAGTCCGCAGAGCAAATTAGACCTCCAACACTTTGTCTCTCTCGCTCTCTCTCTCTCCCATCATCCACTTCTGCAGTCCTCTTTCTATTGTCCTGCAAATCATGTGGTCAGCGAGGATCGGAGTATCACGAGGCTCTGTTTTAATGTCTCCATTACTGTTTTACTGCCCCAATAAAGGCTTCAAGGTTAGAGGTGGTGACGGGAGACCAGACCTCCGTTTCACCTCTCAGCATAAACTCTTTTACTGAGTCCTCGCTGAGAGACCTGGGCTTTAATGGAGGACGGAGGTGATATAAGATTCATTCAGAGTTCAACTGACGTGCTGGAATGATCAATTCATGGATAGTGATACTGATGTGGAACTAGTTATCAAGCTACTGGAAAACTAACCTGTAACATGGGAACATGCTAAAGCTAGCCAGCAGAGAAATCAAAACCAAGGAGCTGATGAAGAGAACCTAACGAGTCCGCCTGCAGGCAGCAGGTGATCGGGAGGAAACTTGTCCATGGTTAACACCAGAGGCTGCCCTGATCCTGTGTCCAGTTCCTCAGTACTCCATCACTCTCAGCGCTTGGTCAAGGCCCTTTGCCGTTGCTTTTCAACGCCATGGGTACCCCTTTACCGTAATTTTTAGACGTTTAAAGAGCTGGTATTCTGCTCATTTTCAGGTTCATCATCTTATTTAGAGGTTGTACCAGAACAAGTTTACATGGTTATATTTTTGTCATACTGCACATTGCTGCAGCTCCTCTTTTCAGCCTGTGTTGAAGGCTTCGTTTTAGCTATGGAGTGATACATCTTGTCTCTAAATGATCTTTGTTGGAAGTTGCACATGCTCAGTTCCTAGTTAAGGACTACTAGCCAATCAGAAGCAGAGAAGGGCGGGTCGGCGAGAAGCCGGTAAACGGCTCGGGTTCAGCCGTACGTGTCGCCGACCGGCTCGGCAACACGGACTGGAGCGAGAGTTTCAGAGCGGTGAGTTATTAATCTGTATCCATAAAGTTTTAACTGAGCTCTGTCTCTACATCACAGGAACAACTTTATGTCCACTGACTGCCTGGAGGGTAGCTAGTGTTTGGAAGGGAGAGGAGAGCTGTGTGCTGCAGCTCGCCGTTTCTGAGGGCGTGTCGGAGTCGCCGCTCGGCGAGCGTTATATGAGGCGCGTTTAGCTTTCATCCCTGTGACGTCACAGGGATGAAAGGGAAGCGGCTGGACTACAAACGAGCTGTTTTCAGTTCAGAGCAGAGTTTTCTGTGGGAGATGGGAACTCACTTTGGGCTTTTTCACTCTGCAAACCTGTTACATGCACAAAAAAGATATAAACTCAATAAAGGAGA
>NC_060172.1:3334194-3341600 GCF_021292245.1 Micropterus dolomieu | reverse complement strand
GCGAGAGTTTCAGAGCGGTGAGTTATTAATCTGTATCCATAAAGTTTTAACTGAGCTCTGTCTCTACATCACAGGAACAACTTTCTGTCCACTGACTGCCTGGAGGGTAGCTAGTGTTTGGAAGGGAGAGGAGAGCTGTGTGCTGCAGCTCGCCGTTTCTGAGGGCGTGTCGGAGTCGCCGCTCGGCGAGCGTTATATGAGGCGCGTTTAGCTTTCATCCCTGTGACGTCACAGGGATGAAAGGGAAGCGGCTGGACTACAAACGAGCTGTTTTCAGTTCAGAGCAGAGTTTTCTGTGGGAGATGGGAACTCACTTTGGGCTTTTTCACTCTGCAAACCTGTTACATGCACAAAAAAGATATAAACTCAATAAAGGAGACGGGGGAAAGCCACAAAGCAGAACACCACCTCTTCAAGGCTCCGCAGTCAAGTTAGCAACGCTTAGCAACAACAAATATGCAATGTCCGGTTAGATTTTCAAAATAACATTGTTGATGTTTTGCAACATCACTATTATGAAATGCCACGTTATTAATGTTGTGAAACGTTGCAGTTTGGTTAGGTTTAGCACAAAAACTACCTGGTTAAGGTTGGGAAGCGACCATGGTTTGGGTTAAAATAACTACGTAGCTCAGTGAACTCGTAAGTTCACTTACGTAACTTACGCAATTTATGCAACTTGCATAATTTCAATAAAAATAATTAATGAGCGGTCTGGTCTCCTGGTTCAAAGTCGGTGTTCTGGCCCTCCATCCACTCCCTCACCTCCATATTATTTTCTGTTAAATATCATGTACCTGCCTTTACCGTCACAAACTGACGCTACGGGGCTTCCCCCAGTGGGTCTTGACCATGCATCCAATTGTGACGAGTCAGGGAGTGAGAACGGGCTGGTTTAGGAGTAGCCCCCCCCCCCCCCGCAACAGATCTGGGTGATCTACCAGGGGAACGTTGACATTGTTGACACAATTATGGGAAAAGAAATGAAATAGCTGCAGATATGAATGAAGGACGGCTTCTGGGCCGGGTGTGATTTCACTTCTCTCTTTTCTTCACCCTCCCCGGAGATTCTTAGTGACTGTGGGAAAATGCACGACCCTCCTTCCACCATAAATAACCATGCTTTTATTACATCCACACCAAAGGCAGCAAATAGAGGAAATAAAAAGCAAAGGCTGACATTTTCCAACCAGTGTGTTTAATAGCGAACAGTGACTCTTAAACCTCGGCCCTCTGACCCCCCCCCCATCAACATTTAATAAGCCTTCGCACACACACTCGTCTGAGCAGCTGATTCGCTGTTAACAGGCCAATAATTTATCTAGCCACAGAGTAGCTCACTGCAGCACACCGGGACAAACTGACAGCTTAACACAAAGAAAGGAAAAACTTCAGGCGCCACATTCTCTGAATTTACAAGAGGGGGGACAAATTCTCGAGACTTTGTCCTAGACAGCGTCTCACTAAGTTTATAAAGTTTCCCCTAACTCAACAACACAAACCAACATTTAAGGGAGTCAGGGGTGGATTTGCCCCCACCTTGATTACTAACGTGCAGGTTTTGCTCTGCAGGACAAAGATGTGGACAGCTAGTGAGTCTCTGAGGTGAACAAAGCCAGGCTAGCTGTTTCCCCCTGCTTCCAGTCTTTGTGCTAAGCTAAGCTAACCCCGTCCTGACACAGACACGAGACGACTCTCCCTCTGAGACGTGGAAGGAGAGGATTTCCTTTACTGGCCAGGACTGTTTCATTAAAGCTTCAGAGCAGATTAGTTGGTGAAGCTCGACTGAACCCGAATGCTTCAACGTAATTAAGATTAGTTTCACAGAGACGGCAGAAAAGGATGCAATTAAAAACCAGCGATGTACAATATCACAGCCAGAACCAAACGGGGACGAAATTAGAAACTCAACTCAGTGAAAGTGACAAGAGAAAATGAATTTGTCTCTTTGATTCTGTGCTCAGATGATGACGCTGCAGTTTAACAGCCAGTGCTGGATTTAAACGCTGTCTGCGAGCTTTAACTGATGATCAGGGAGGCTTCCCTCTCCGACGCTCCGTCCTCTTATCAGGGAAGTCCAGCGCTGGAAGAAGTACTCACATCCTTTACTGCAGTAACAGTACTAAGAAACTCTTCCTGATATAAAGGGATTCATCTGGAAAGTAAGTAAAGCTGTCAGATAACTGTAGTGAAGTACAAATTGCAAGATTTCCTCTGTTTCCAGTGTTTATGCTAAGCTAAGCTAACTGTCTGCTGCTGTAGCTTCATATTCACTCGTGATTCTCGATCTATTCCAAGTCCAGGTCTTTGAGTGTCTGGATCTGCAGTAGCACATGAAGATGTTTTCCTCTGCAGCCGAGGCTAAAGCTGTGTTTGTGATTCTGCAGCAGGCAGCGTGTCGTTGGGACCTTTGTGTCCGTCTGAGCTCATATCTGTTCATCATCATTAAGATCCGGGCTGGACAAACACTGGCCTCCCGTCTTCAACACTTCATGTCCTGCAGCCTGGAGACACTTTGTGAACCGTTTAATGGTGGAAATGGTTTTATCTCTGTAACGGGAGACACAAACTTCAGGCAGCAGGTTCAGAACAGAACACAGAGATCAGCAGCTTGTTATTTTAGCTGAAGTTACTCTTTTAGATAATGCACGCTCGTTTCTTCTATATTTAAATTGCACTGCATGTTTTCTTACTGGGCAAATAAACCTTTCTCAAAGCATTTTCATCTGTTAGTTAATATTTCTTTCTGCTAGAAAGTGGAGGGGACATGTCCCCAGCGTCCCCGCTGTAAATGACACCTGTGACAAGGACAAATTGGAGAAACGTCTTTTAAATATCACACAGAAAGAGAGGAATCTGACCTGCAGTGTTTCTTTCATTACCTTCTTCCCCTCCGGGCCCTCGGGGCCCCTCAGGCTTCTCGCTGACTCCTCACATATCTGCTGGCATCATTCTGCAGCACAGAGTGAAAGGAAATACTCTGAAAGAGAAAAAGAAACAAGCTCAGATTTCTGACGGTCTCATCTTCAGTTCATCCCCACAGCCGGTTCGTTCAGGAGAACGTTCCTGCGGGCAACGTTTCGGACGAGAAAGGTCGTCATCTTGTAAACGTTTTGTTCATCGTCACTGACACCATCACACGTATTATCATCAGAGTCTAAACGGAAGCGTTTACTTCACTGTCCTGAACTTTCTCGAGAACTTTGATTATATGTTCTGGAAGGACGGGAAGTAGCTCGTACTAACCAGCACGGTGGAACTGGTTAACATGAACATGTGTCAGGCTTGGAAGGTGCAGCGCACGTGAGCTTGATGATGTTAGTTCCCCTCATTATTCAGCTGTTTCCCTGAAGGACTGACGGCCTGTGTTATCCCCTCCATCCGTCTGAAAGCACATCATCGCTGCTGTCAGCCAGACGTTGTGCAGAAATATAGTGTAATTACGATTACGGAGGACAGAGGAGGGAAGACCGACGGACTCAGAAGCTGTTCTGAGCTCTTATTGGCTCGTGCATCAGCCACTTCCTGCCTGCAGCTGCTGAGAGAAACATCCATCAGGTCTGTCGCTGTCTCCCAACACAACTCACCAGCCAGGGAGGAATCAGCCTGATCAGGAAACACAGCAGCACGATGCACAAAGCTGCTCCACTCAAACAGTTTGTTTCATGAATAAAACCTGTGTGTGCGTTCTGCTCTTGGCAGGCGGCTCTCTAGCTTTGAGGTGTTTCGCTCTTTTTTGCATCCTAATTAAAAAGCTGGGCAGCCTTCACTACCAGACAGCAGAAATTCATATAGATTTGAATAATCAAACGTAGACCATGTTGAGGCACCGGGGACTCCAGCTGTTAAATAAGCAGGACAGGAAAAGGTCCAATGTCTTGTACCTCAGACAGAAACACAGAGCAGTTGTTTTGTTGTTTCAGCCTGAACTCTCTCTGACGTCACATTTAATCTTCTGTTTCTGCAAAGAAAAATGAAACACTGAACAAATCCACCGCTCAGACTCATCGGCTCGAGTGTGTGTAAACAGGACAAACACAGCAGCAAGACAAGTCAACATGAACATAAAGAGTGTTTACTGGACGCCTGATTACACACACACACTAACAAACATCCTCCGACTCTCCTGCTGACCAGATCTGAACGGAGCTGCAGGGAAATAAAGACGCACTTCTTTGAACATGATGTTTAATTAAGTCATTATTATTAATTAAAGATTATAGATCAGGGCTTTATCAGCTAGAACAGCTGACGGGGGACGACATGCAGCAAAGGGCCGCAGACGGGGCTCGGCCCCTGGCCCCGGGCCTCGGCCTCGGGCTGGGTGCAGGCGCTCCACCGGCAGAGCTACCCGGCGCCCTGCAGGGCCCCGGAGCGGCACAGTTATTCTGGTGGGAGTTCATCCTCGTTCTTTGATCACCTGAAGATCCGATCATTCGATCAAGGTCATAGTACCATAACAGCAACACTGAAGGTGATCAACGATATCTCGACAGCTCTTGACAATAAGCAACATTGTGCAGTGCTTTTCATTGATTTGTCAAAAGCCTTTGACTCTGTAAACCACATTTTACTCAAAGAGAGACTGATCAATATTGGATTATCTAAAAAGGCAGTTGGATGGATCTGTAATTATCTCACTGACAGGTCCCATTGTGTTAAATCAGATAATATTTGTTCTAATATTCTCTCATTAACTAAAGGAGTGCCCCAAGGCTCTGTTTTGGGGCCACTTTTATTTATATCTATGTGAACAATGTTGGCCAGGATCTTGTGGACACCAATTACCATTTTTATGCTGATGATATGGTTATCTACAACTTTGCAAAAACTTTTAGTGCCAGTGTCTCTAAATTACAAAACGCTTTTAAAATAGTTCAGAACATGTTTCTACAACTGGATCTTACTTTAAATGTAAATAAGAGTAAGTTGATGTTATTCTCAAAAACAAAGAGCAATCTGCAGATAAGTCCTCCAATTGTCACTCTTCAAGGGGCAGAAATCGAAAGAGTTAAATCTTTTAAATATCTAGGTATTTTAATTGATGACAGTCTTAGTTTTAAAGGACCTGTTGAACATTTGGTTAGGAAACTGAGACTGAAAATTGGCTTTTACTTTAGAAATAGGCTATGTTTTTCTTTTAATGCAAAAAGGAAACTTGTAGCTGTAACATTTACATCCATTCTGGATTATGGTGACCTCATTTATATGAATGCCCCAAACCAAGTATTGAAACTACTGGACTCTGTTTATCATGCCTCATAGAGGTTTATCACAAACTGTAAGCCTCGCAAAGCACTGTGAACTTTACACACGTGTGGGCTGGCCAGCACTGCAGAATCGTAGACTCACTCATTGGTATATGTTCATTTATAAGGCTATTCTGCGTTTGCTCCCCTCATATCTGTGTGAATATATTCAACCAAAAGTGACTGGACTGTATTTTTACGCCCAAAAGACTCGCTGCTACTGTCTGTACCAAGTGTCCGCACAGAAGCTGGTAAGGTGGCATTTCAGTATTCTGCCCCCACAACATGGAACAATTTACAAAAATACTGGAAATTAAAGGAACTGGTTTCAAAAGGCCAGTTTAAACTCTTGCTCAAAGGTTTGGAAAGGAAATCTATGGTTTGTAAATGTTTTTAAATAGTCTTATGAAATTGTCTGTAATGTAGTAAATTGTTGTGATCTGTGCCGCTGTCTTGGCCAGGACTCCCTTGAAAAAGAGATTAGTAATCTCAATGGGACTTTCCTGGTTAAATAAAGGTTAAATAAAATAAAAAAATCACTGAAGAGCGAACATCCTCTGGTTCCTGATTCATGACGCGCTCTGTCTTTTCATTTGGAATCAACCCGCAGCTAAGGATTCTTTTCATCTACTGTCAGTAAGTCAAGTCGGTTTCGTTTCCAGAGCCGACATCAGCCCCTCTGTCAGACCAGGAGACACAGAGGCGGAGCAGATGCAGCTAATACTGTTATAATGGGTGGAAGACTTCCAGGGAGGGGGGGCAGGCGGTCCGTGACACAAACAAGGATCCACAGACCAAAGAGGAAGAAGATGGTGGGCGGAGTCGTTGTGCACAGGTGATCACAATCGGGGGAACGAGACAAGGAGAATATAAAGACAGGAAGTGAAAGCAGCACGAGACACACAAGGGAGAACACTTTCAAAGTAAAACAGGAACTTACCCAACAAACAAACATTAAATGTCAGAGAACATTCACCCCAAATATCCAGCTCAGTTTCTTTCTTCCTTCAGCGCCACTCTTACATGTGATGGCTGATACACGATGCTCATATGAGAACACAGGAACATCCAGTCTGACAGGAAGTGATCTCTGTTCTTCATTTATATCTATATATTTATGTTTGTGTTCTGTTAAGCATCAATCTACCAAGGCAAATTCCTCGTATGTGAAAATGTACCTGGCAATAATTCTGATTTTAATAATAACTTCACTGACGCTTTAATCCAAAGGGGCTTACCGCTGCTGCATGTCAGAGGTCGCACGCCTCTGGAAACACGAGGGACTAGAGTCTTACTCAGGACACATTGGAGGACGTCACGGTGGGAATCAAACCCGGGTCTCCCACACTAGAGGCATGTGTCTACTCCACTGCTCCATCGCCACACCCGGTAACGCTGTTTGATTAGAGCTGCTGTCGTTGAGGAGGAACGTGTTCACATTTAGAAAAGACGGAGCACCAACATCCTTTCATCTCTTAAGGCCAGATATCGGCGCCATTAATCAGCTGACCTCTCGCTAATTTGCACAATTATTTTCTGACGGTTAACTAAGTGCTTAACGGGCCGACTGTTGCAGCTCTCATTTGGACACGGCTGTCTGCAGGTGCTGATCTTTAACGCTGAAAGCAAACTGACGAGGCCGCGTGAAGGAAAGAGCTGACTGAGAGTACACAGAATATATATTTGGATCATATTTATCTCACTTTGTGTGTTTGGAGAGAAAAGCAGCGGGCAGCAGGAATCATCTGTCAGCGCCACAGACTCGGCTCCGACCTCTAACCGTCACGCCGAGACTCATTCTGTCTGCAGTTAAACTTCAGCTGAGACGACTGAAAGGTCAGAGCTTTGCTCTCCATCATCCCCGAACCAACAGCGTCAGTCAGGGAGGAGGGGGAGGAGGTGAGGAGGAGGGAGGAGCTGCAGAGGGAGTGAAGCAGAAATCAATACTGTGGCTGCTGCTTTCAATTCATTCCAAAACAACACGCATGAATTCTTCCCCATTTCCAGCTCCCATCGCCTCCCTGCTCCTGCAAATCCCCCGACAGCACAACACCGAGGAGGAGGAGGAGGAAGGGGAGGAGGAAGAGGAAGGGGAAGGGGAGGAGGAGGGGAAGGAGGGAGGAGGAGGGGGAGGAGGAGGAGGAGGAGGGGGAGGAG
>NC_060172.1:3333635-3334094 GCF_021292245.1 Micropterus dolomieu | reverse complement strand
GGGGGAGGAGAGGAGGAGGGGGAGGAGGAAGAGGAGGAAGGGGAGGAGGAGGAGGAGGAGCAGGGGAGGAGCAGGAGGAGGAGGAGGAGGAAGAGGAGGAAGGGGAGGAGGAGGAGGAGAAGGAGGAGGAGGAGCAGGAGGAGGAGGAGCAGAACCTCGGCTGTAGAGCTGCAGCGTTCAGCCTGTCCTCAGAGAGACCAGCTGTCCTCGGCTGTAAACTCCTGTTAACGATGGGAGGAGCAGGAGCAGGAGCAGGAGGAGCAGGAGGAGGAGGAGCAGGAGGGGGAGGAGCAGAACCTCGGCTGTAGAGCTGCAGCGTTCAGCCTGTCCTCAGAGAGACCAGCTGTCCTCGGCTGTAAACTCCTGTTAACGATGGGAGGAGCTGTGAGCAGAGCCCTGCAGCCGGCGCCCTCTGACCCGCTGCTACAGTAACCCACTTATTCTGCTTCAGTTTCTATT
>NC_060172.1:3310908-3333615 GCF_021292245.1 Micropterus dolomieu | reverse complement strand
GGAGGAGCAGAACCTCGGCTGTAGAGCTGCAGCGTTCAGCCTGTCCTCAGAGAGACCAGCTGTCCTCGGCTGTAAACTCCTGTTAATGATGGGAGGAGCAGGAGCAGGAGGAGGAGGAGCAGGAGGAGGAGGAGCAGGAGGAGGAGGAGCAGAACCTCGGCTGTAGAGCTGCAGCGTTCAGCCTGTCCTCAGAGAGACCAGCTGTCCTCGGCTGTAAACTCTTGTTAACGATGGGAGGAGCAGGAGCAGGAGCAGGAGGAGGAGGAGGAGGAGCAGGAGGAGGAGGAGCAGAACCTCGGCTGTAGAGCTGCAGCGTTCAGCCTGTCCTCAGAGAGACCAGCTGTCCTCGGCTGTAAACTCCTGTTAACGAAGTGTTTCTGTGAGCAGAGCCCTGCAGCCGGCGCCCTCTGACCCGCTGCTACAGTAACCCACTTATTCTGCTTCAGTTTCTATTTATTTACTTATTTCTGTCTTCCCATAATCCTCTGCTCTCCCACGGCGTCCCGGCCAACACGTTCTCATCCCACCTCGTCACACGCGGACGTTTAGTCGAGACCCTTGGCGTGGCTTTTGAGCGCCCTGCGTAACCTTTAGCCCCAGTTTGGTTAGCTTTAGGACAAGATCGTGGTTTGGGTTTAAACGTGTGTTACTGATGTGAGTTACGTAACTGAAACTGAGATCAGCTGGAAAACGCATCGTCACAGAGCAGAGAGCCTTCAGAGACACATGATGGTCTTATAGACCATGATGCATTGCTGCAGATTAAAGTGGCCGTCAGGATATAAAGGATGCAACGTCCACATTAACATAAACACTGTCAGGAACATTTTACTGCAGCATGAGTACTTTGACACCTTCCCTGTACGTGTTCCATCTTTATCTTGTCTTTAGTGAACTTTGAGGGACAAGAAAGCTTCGTGACTCTGAAGTGAGTTTTCTGACAATACTTACACATTATTATTACATACTTAAGTAAAGTTTTAATGCAGGACTTTTACTTGGAGCGCAGTATTTTCAGTGTACTTTTCCTGAAGGAAAGGAGTATGATACTTTTACTGCGATACTGTAAGTGCACGTTGCTGATAAAACCCAGACATGATGCAGAAACATCAGATAGAACAGTGAGCAGAGTCACAGAGACATGAGGATTATTAACCTCTGACCCACCCGGGCGGAGATTTCTGCTGAACTCACGCACTCCACTTTAAATCAAGCGCTCCTTTCTCCTCACTCAGCAGTCTCTGTCCCCGGCCGGGGCCAAAGGGGAACCCTGGGATTTATTTCATGTTGAGGAGGCGACTTCCTGTGATCATCAGACGCCGTTAGAAGCTCCAAAAGGGCAGAGCGGCGTCTGCTTCCAGCTCCAGTCAGCTGATCCGACGCCACAGAGAGCAGCAGGAGGTCATGTGACCTGTCAGACCTCCAGGTGTAATCTCACCTGAGAGCACAGAGGAGAAAACCAACAGCTGTCTGGAGGCGTGGCTCGAGCAGCACGTTAGCATTAGCAGCGCGTTAGCGGTGGCTGCCGTCGGTGTCACACAGCTCAACATCACACAACCGGCTCTAGATTTAGATTTGTTAGGAGTGAGTGGCGTGTTTCTGTCACCCTGAGCTGAGGCAGAAAACAGGTTGTTGGACGCTGCAGCAGAAACACTTTGTACGGTTTTTAAACCAAAAAACAAAACATACCAAACTTACAGGTGGCCGCTGATGTCTGGCACAGAAATGATCCGACCAAGCAGGGCAGAAATCCTAAAATCCACAGACAACAGCAGCAGAGATAATCCTCAGGGAACCGACTGAAGAAAGAAAGGAAATCCAGAATCCACAGGAAGCAACAGAAAGTGACGAGCAGGCAGGTGGACGACAACAAAGATCAGGCAGAGAGGACACATCAGGTAATCAGGACTGACAGGAAGCAAGACCAGGACATCGGAGAGAACAGACGACTACCAAAATAAAACAGGAAGTGGACAAGTCTAGTTTAATAAGTCCCAGGTTGAGTCAGTGCTCACAAGTCCCAATTCAAGTCCAACAAGCACCAGTTTAGACCAAAAGTTCTTGAGTTTAGTCCCAAATGAAGACAGGATGTCAAGTCCAAAGTCAGAACCAACAAATCTGTAATCTTTGAAGAACTTGTTGTTTTTCTTTGCGCATAATTCCTATTTTCATTTATTCCAGTGATCTCAGGAGGAGACTTAATCTGACTCATGTAGAAGGTGCAGCTTCCTGAGACGGGTTTTTCTTTTAGGTTACAAAACCCCAAACTAAACAAACATAATCAACACGGTGTGTAGAAGATATTTAACCTCTGTCAGTTAAAGGTACAGCATCCATTTATCTCTAACCGAAGCAAGAAGCAAAGCGACAGTCCCTGCAGGCACTCATCAGTCTCAATCACACAAGTCAAAGGTCAAACTTTCTCATTTCTTAGCCGTCAGTCTGAAAACTGCTCCTGCTCTTAGTTTGTGTTTTCTGACATTCGGCTGTTTGCTTCACCGACTTTACTCTGTTTAACTCTGACAGCACAGTGCTGCTCTGCTCACTTCTGTGTTGTCCTGCTAAAGAAAATGGCTTTTGCAGCAAAGCAGCATGAAAACACAATAAGTGCAGGTAATACGCACACAGTCCAGACTGAAGTCAGTGTCTCTGAGCAGAGGGCAGCATGTCAGACTCCTTTAGGAGGCCACCGTCGATTCGTAGTTCATTTTGTCTTTTTATTGCTGCTATTCCATACGGTGTTTCTTTTGTATGTCTCCAGGATTTAAGGAATAAGGTTTGGAAGATTTCCATCACATTGATCTGTGAAATTCAATTTGAAACACGGGAAAGTAAGAAAGTGTAAGATGCTGTAATGTCAGGGACTGCAGCAGATCTGCTGTTCTAACGTCTCTGTGTAGTTTTATTTTGAAATGTCTTGTCCGTTCTTTGTTTGGTAAAATCTAAAATAAGATAGAAACGTAGCTAGCTGGCTTTCATCAAGCCAGCTAGCTGGACTCACCTTACTTTCTTACCTGTTCTTCGGTTCCTTGAAGGTCGGCTGCGTTGAAGTCGGACAACGGCGGAAATTCGCGACGGGAAACGTACGCAAGCGGTTTTGGTTGGTTTGAACGTTTTTGGAGTTGTTTTGTTTTATTGAACACACACAGACACACATTTATCACGTACCTCTGAGCTAGGGTTCGAACCCACGTCCCCAAGTCGCAGGGCGGCGTCCTTCCCCGCTGGACCATCTTCAGTACCGATGAAGACCAGCAACCAGAGACAGGAAGAAGATCAGAAGGATGGCGGAACCTGCAGAAGATCCTCGTCCATCAGGCTGGAGAGGAAACTCTGGATGATGGACTTCCTGGCTTTGGAGCTTCTGATCATTTGGCTGTTGAGCTGCTCGTCTCATCATTTATAATAAAGCAACATCTCCTGGTGTTGTTGGTCCAAATGGTCCAGTGGTCACAGCTCCTGGTTTGTAACCAGAAGGTCCAGGTTCAAGTCCAGCTTTGGGAGAAATTGGTGAGGCCGCTCCTTCTTAACATTTTAATCCAAGAGAAGAAAGGATTTAAATCCACAACCTGTCTGTTACCAAACGTGTTCCTGAAGCAGAAACAGGTTTCAGAACATCATTAAATCTGGAGTTCAGAGAGGAACTCTTTTTTATTCCAAGAGAAGAAAGGATTTAAATCTATGTTACCAAACCTGAAGTGATGATGAACCCGGTCCTTGTGTTCCCTGTGGATTAATGGTTAGTGTTCCTGCCTTTCACCTGAAGGACCTGGGTTCAAGTCCACCTCCAGGACCACATGTTTTTATTTGATCATAATTCTCATCATTAAAATCAAACCGCTGACAGGAAAGACAACGATACTCTCTACTGAACCAAGTCCTGCTGTGTCACATTGAACCCCTGTAATGTCCGTTGTTAAATTTAGACATGACTGAAAAAGATGCATTATGGGTAATAGTATTGGGTTTAGCTTAGCGGGTAGACTTCATGTATTAGACTGATGCTTTACTGCAGAGGCTCGGGTTCAATTCCAGTCCGCAGCACTTTGCTGCGTTTCACACCCAAATTTCCTGTCTCACATCAAAATAAAAGCAAAAAGCCCCAAAATAAATTTCAACTTTTGGGTGGAGATGGCGCAGCGGTGTGAGAGTTCAATCCCCCACTGTGTCCCTGAGCAAGACACTTAACTCCTTGTTGCTCCAGAGGCGTGCGACCTCTGACGTGTCGCAGCTGAATGATGATTTTTGTCTGGAACTTGGAGTCTTTAACTTTTCTTTAAATATCATAAGTGACGTCTCAAAGAGACTTTATTCTGAAAATCTGTTTTCTCCACTGCTGCACTGCGCTGCAGACTGTCACTATGTGTTGATTTTCTTCTTTTCTGTAACAGCGGCTGAGCGAGGTGAAACCAGACAGAGAGAGAGAGAGAGGGAGTACAGCTCTCATCACCTCCTCAGCTTTATGGAAGCTTGACTCTTTTGTTTCCCTGCGGCTGCTGCACTCTGACTGGAGCTGCATGCAGCCGCTGTGAAGCTTCATGAGGCTCCTCAGCATGAATGAAACGCCTCCAGCTCTTCATACGAGAGCTCTATGTATAGAAAAATCTTCTGTTGTTCAGGCCTGCAGGAGACAATCGCTGCATCTTTCTCCTCTGATGTAAGTAAAGATGCTCTGAAGCGTTAATAAGCACATTCATCTGATCAGATCTTCTCCTCGGCTCCAGCAGCGAGGGACGTTAAAGTGTGTTTAGACGCCTGTGAGTCAGCGTAAACCCTCCTTATGTAATGTTTGCACCGAGCGGAGAGATGGATCTGTGTCGCCTCACGTCAGCTCATCAGGAGGAAACAGCGGCGAGTGATGCACTGCAGCAGCTGCTAAGCTCTGCAAGCTGAGAAACTGACCTCACAGGTGGAGGAACTTTGATTCCACTGAAAGCAGAACCACAGTCACTCATTATGCAGAACAATCAGAATAATAAATATTAGATTATGGGATTATAACTTTAATGCTGCAGCTGCTGAAAGCGAAGATACTTTGAGTGACTTTATATTCTGCTGGGTAGCCGCTGAATTTCACCGAGGGATCAATGAAGTTTAATTGATATCATCATTTATTTGGTGATTTTACTGCTAATGCAGTAAAAAGTACAATATATTCAGCAGCAGCTCCTCTTCACCAGGACTCGAGCCGTGCGTTTGGATCCTGCTCCTCGGTTCCCGACTTCCTGCATGTCTCAGCTCCTGACTGAACTGCAGTGAGCGTTTTACCGTCCATCAAAGTGTCTCTGATCCGCCAGCAGCTGCTACGCCAACCGAACGCCACCTCGTGTGTTCCGTCAACAAAGCGTGAAGAAGAGAGTCCTTCTGGTTCCGGTCCTGGACCGTGGCGGACCGCAGCAAACGCTCCAAAGTTTGGCTCAGCTTCTCTAAAAAAGAGGACGCCACAGCAAAATGCACCAGCTGCAGGTAGGAGGTCTGATCAGGAATTCTGTCCGGCAGCAGAGTCATGGCGGATCGATGGCGGGTGTTTGGGGGTGAACGTGGCGTCAAACAGACTCAGTGTGTGTGCAGGTTAGAAACGCCGAGGTCCTGAGATCCCCAGCGGAAACCCAGCACCTGCTCCACCTGCCAAACTCTGCACAACTTTCTGAGAATGTAAGAAAAATAAAAGAAGTTCAGGTTTTATTTATTTATTTCACAGCTGCGTTATATTTCTGTTGCAGAATACTTAATCCCTTTTTATTTATTTCATTTTATTTGGATGTTTTACCGAATCCAGCGAGAAGCAGCCGGAAGCTAAGAGGGAAAGTTTCAGCCAGATAAGATCGTATAAATACTCAGTACTACTACAATATAACGACATATATCAGGCTCTTAGAGGGAGAGGAGAACTATTCTCACCCTCTGAGTGTTGCTGTAAAATCGCACAGTGAGAAAACGCCGTCTGCCACCAGCGGGCCAAAGGTGTTTGTGTGTGTGTGCTCTCTGATTGGCTGCTGCTCTGCAGGTGTTTGACTGATGTTTGTTTGATCCGGCTGGGCTCCGGCGTGAAGCTCTAACACTCATTTCATGCATCGACCTCACCCCTCATCACCCCCCCCCCCTCCCCCCTGCATGAAACCTGGAGCGGGACCAGAGTCATTTATTACTGCAGGGTTGGCAGGGCAACGACACCCGGAGAGAAATGGTGATTTTGTGAGTCTGTGGTGAGAAAGATGAATAAATCCTGCGAGCTGAGGAGCTTCCAGCAGAGCCGAGAGCAGGGAGAGGAAACTGTGGTGCACGTTCATCAGAGTGAATCTCCACGTAAACATTTCACCTGTTTAAATGATAAAAACAACGTTCACAGTTTGTGTTTTTAGATGGATTATTCTGCTCTGAAGAATAAAAACAGAGATCTGGTTTCTGCCTCAGTTTCCCCACGGCACCTAAAGGCCAATTAATATTAGTAGAAAATAACATTAAACAGCAGCAGCGCGTCGTTTTTTCCCTTTAAATAGTCCCAAACCAGCTAAAACATCTGAAGTCTGAGAGTGAAGCAGAAACCAACCTGCGGAGGAGATAAAGTTAGAGACAGCCGCTGAGCTGAGGACGTTAATCAGCAGTTTAAACCTCCTGCATCCTGTGGACCAGACTGTCCTGCTGTCGAAGTATTTACACACACGCTTCACATTTAAATACAGAAGACGTGACTCAACGTCCGTCAGCTGGTTGTTCTGAACCTTAAAGAGGTATTTTATTTAGAGGTTGGACCAGAACAGGTTTACATGGTTTCATTTTTAAAAAACACCATGTTGTTGTCAGACTGCACATCTGTGTGTTGACAGATGTAACATGTCAGCTAAATGCAGTAAATGTACCATGATCACGTAACGAGCACGGATTAGTTCAACCTGCAGCTGATAAAACTGTTACTGTAACGCTGCAGTGGGAGTTTCCCTGAGTTTCCAGCTCTGTGTGTCTGTAGCCGCCGTCACTCTGCCTTTTTTCCGGCTCGCTGCGATATCTGAGCCGGTAACAGAGCCTGAACATGTCTGGAGAAAAGCCAGCCTTTACTCTCTCTTTATACTGCATCACCTGACTTCTTCTGACCCTAGAGGTCACGGATTAACAACAAACCTAACTAGACAATTGCATTTCCTGCGGAAAGCGCGTGTGAATGCCGAAGCTGAAATGAACTTGCAAAACACTGCTGGAAATGCAAAAGAGTTTAATTCAAATGCTTGAAGAAGCTGGAAAGCACAAAAGACTTGCACCACATAGCAGATGCAGAAGAGATCAAATGAAATGCATAATAAAGTATGAAGTAGCTCAGTGGTGTTGGAATCCACTGAATAAGAACTTGGAAGTTGAACAGAGCTAAAATACAATACTAAAGATGAAGTTGTTATACTGTCATAAACGTAAGTTAAAATGAGTCAGTCAAAAGAAGAAAAAATGGAAGAACGTAGTAAATAGCTGAATCATAGCTCAATCACACACATGCACCTAAAAAATGTTGAATTTAAAATGGTTTCTCTTGTGAAATGGATCCAGGAGCAGTAGAAGAAAGATAGAAGATACATTCTGCTGCTTTCCAGAAATACTGAGGAGAATTTATAATGGCAGCCAATGGAGGACTTTCCTGTCACTCTTGTCCTTTGGAAGGGCGCAGAGCCAAATCTCTAAAGCCGAGGGATTTAAAAAGCACATGTGAGGAACCACAACAAAAATCCCTACATTTACAAGCGGCATTCTTTCCACAGCTGTAAGTGCTGCCATCAGGCCGAACATAGCTGTGTCAGAGATACAAAGAACACGGTCTTCCGTAAACGCTGTGCGACCAGCAAAAAGCTTTCAACCGAGAACTATTTTGTGTTGAAGCATCTGTGTGAAACTTGGCCTGTAGAGAGAAACTCCAGCAGCCTCCACTCGGCTGGACAGAGTGGCGTTAATCAACATTTTGTGTTTTATAAAACCACCGAATACTTGTGCAAAACAGTAACGTTAGTTCAAAAGAAAAAACGTTATAAGTTTCGTTAAAATCATTGATGCTGTTATGAATAACGTTACGCGATTAGTTTAAAAAGTCGGGAGAGACCTGCTTTGTTTTTTCTATTTCAGACAGTGACGTTAAGAAATGTTATGTACTGTAAAATCCTCCTCATTAATGCTGTGATGAAGACGCGATCGGTTAAAATGTCGGGAGAGACCTGCTTTGTTTTTGATTAGTTTTAAACAGCCTATATGATGCTCTGGTCTGAGAGGCTGCAGTGTTTCCAGTTCGGCTGCTTGTTGAGTCCTCAGCTTCATTATTGTTCCAGTGAAGTGGATTCATTTCTAAAACGCACTGCTGAACAGGTTTCTGTCACATGTAAGGACAAATTAACTGTGACGGATCGAGTAACGTGATTTACTTTTAATACCCAGAGATAAGTAAAGTAATATTGTTACTTTTTAAATGAGTAATAAGTAAAGACAAAGTCATCAATTTCTGAGTAATTGGCCACTGCTGCTGCTCAATATTCCGTACAAAGTGATGGCAGAGAGCTGCTTTCTGCCCCCTGGTTGCATCTCGGCGAAACCCGTCAAATACACGCCCATTGTAAAAGCAGAAAAAGGCTAAAAACTTTATAAAACTAAAATTGCCCTTGTGAAAAAACTGTAAAAGATATAAAAAGCTGAACACACCATTAATAGCTTAAAGATTTATGAACATTTTAAATGTAAAATGACTTTTAGGAGGAGTTGAGAGTTTTGGCCACTGACTTTACATTTGAAAGATTTGTTACAAAAAGCAGAATATTTTAAAAAGTAGAAAAAGTAGAAAAAACTTATATACAAGCATAAATGTCCCCAAAGAGCTGAACATTTTAATAGTTGAATGGTTTTTGTAGCACAAAGTAGAGAGGAGTTCAGCCTCCGGAGAGAGAAGAAGCCCTGCGCTCACATCTCAGAACACATTGTGAAGCTGCATGAAAACAACTTCTCTTCTTCCCCTGGTCGTTTTCAGGCTGCAGATTCTTTTCATCTAGTAATAAAGTGAATTTGTGCTTTCAACGTTGGAAGCTGCATTTGAAATGGATTCAGCTCGATTAGAGGCCGCGAGTCTCCAAACCTTCAGCCACAACAGATCCATGCAGCACACGGCAGAATATTAGAGGAAACCGCCCGGAAGACTCCAGCTGCACCTTCACGTTCCTGCTGTTACGACACAAACGCAGCACGTTCACACGCACTGAAGACACACGCAGCTTTGTGGCATAACCTGGGTGATACCTGAACCCTAAAACCAGGTCCTGACCCTTTAAAAAGCCCTTTAAACTTGTGGGGTCACACAAAGCTGTCGGACCCCATAAGTATAGTAAAACAAGCCTACACACACACACACACACACACTCACATCAATCGTGCAGTGAACCAGCGCTGGTGTTTACCGTCGGCCGTGATGGATTCAGTGCTGATGGGAGAGGAAAGGCTCCAGAATTCATCAGTCAGACACACAAACACACAAACACACACTGACCCAGTGAACCGATCCGAACTGTAAAATGTAGAAATGCTTCACCTGCAGTTTGTCCGACGAGCAGCCGGACAGGAAGCAGCTCCTGTCTGGGCTTCATGACGTCACACAGTAGCTTGGTTTCCTAAACACTGAGTTTACAGCCGATCGACAAACTGCGACTCATCGAAACATCCTGATCCGAACACACGACGAGTTTTCCTTTCCTGAATCACTCAAACATAGTTCAGTCTAGTTTTGAAACAGCGGCGTGTTTTTGATGTCGTTGGCACCGTTGAGTGGGACTCACTCACCCGCTGTTTGCTGAGGAAGGTACCCCTGATAGAAAGAGTTCCCCGGCGGGCGGGAGCAACCGTCGTAAGTACATGAAAAATATAAAAAACCTCAGCAGGCAATGAGCTGAATTAGGAGGGTGGTCAGCTGATGGCCGTGGGCTATAAAAGCCTTCCTGCAGCTACATTAATGCTGTGGCACCTTCTTTTGTTCTGGTCTTTATTTGAGTTTGAATAAATTATACTTGTTTTAACTAAGTACCTTTAAAAATGAGCAGGGAATGTTCCAAGTGGAACCTTTACCTGGTGTGTATATATGTCCATGTTCTGCGCAGCAAGAAGAGAATTCAGACTTTCTTTTCTTAAACAACCTTGATTCTTCATTTCAGTCTGGATATGCCTTAAAACAGATGAGGTACAGATAACGGCCTCCCAAAAAGTATTTTATTTTGTGCTGACTAGCTAAAGTTATAGTGGGATTCATTTTATTTCCGTCTGGATTTTCAACCTGCCATAAAACGGATCCCCACCACAAACCATGAAAAAAACACGATGAAGCTTTAGACGGCCTTTATTCTGATTTACTCTGATTTACTGGGTTCTGGAGCCCTGAGCACGGAGAGCAAAAATAATCATTTCAATCACAAAACATTGAAGTCCTTCATCCCCACATGGACTAGAGGGGGTGCAGCTGATGTCAGCAGGACTTCATTTGGGCAGCGAGCAAGAGTTTCTAAATTTAAAAAAATATTCCGACATTTGGATGTCAGATGGATTGGCAGTGACATCATCAACAGCACTGTCCTCTCTGGGTAGCCTTTATTACCAGTTGTGGCAAAGACTTACGTATATAATATATACACGTATATATATATATATATATACACACACACGTATATATATATATATATATATATATAGTCTGGTGTTTTGTCCCTTGACTTTATTTTGCCCCTTGTTTTGTCTTGTGCCTTTGCAAGATTGTCCCTGACAAGTTCCATCAGTGTCTCTAAAGCCTCGTTCAGACGACACGACTTTCAGCGTCGGCCGTGCCGTTCACACTACACGAGAGGCGGTCATACACTACACGAGCTGACAGCGGCTGAGTCGCCCGACGCTGGTCTCCAGTGTAAAACAGGAAATACGCGATCCTGCGCACAGAACAGCTGTTTGTTATTATAAAGACAAAGAATCTGGGTGAAAGGATGGATTAGCTCACGCAGGTAGCAGCAGTCTGAGCTCCAGAGAGCTGGAGGGGAGTAAAAAGTGCTTTTCAGTGAAAAAACAGCTGCCTGCTCTCATTGGCTGGATGTGGATGTCGAGTCGGCCGACTCTCCAGATATGTGGTGTGCTAGATGTCTGGCAGACGTTGCAGAAATGTGTCGGGGAGCCGTTTTAATGCGTCATTGAGTAGTTCACACTGGCGACCACCGATCGACCGCTGATCACAGTCTGGTCGCCGAGCGTCAGGCTAAAAATCGTGTAGTGTGAACTAGGCTTAAAGGTCCTGTTCCAGGTCCTCCTGTCCCACTATGTCCTCCACAGTGGTGTCAAGCTTTAGGGAAAAAAAAGACTTTGCTGTTTAAATTGAACACTTAAAGCAGTGGTTCTCAAACTGTCCGTGTGGAAACCTGCTGACTTAAAAACAACATCTTCGGACCCAGACAAACACCAGACATGCTCGATTTAAAGCCAGTAGCCTCTACTCGCCCCTTCAGAAATTCACTGCAAGGCAAGCCCCCCCACCCCCCCAAAATGTACCAGTACTTTTGGAAAGTACTACCCCCCGAGCAGGAACTTTTGGGGGGGTAAAATAAAGACCCTGGAACTAATTTAGACCCTGGTCCCTGTGGTGGAAACGCAGTTGGTTCCTCCAAAGGTTCCTCGTTCTGGGGTTTAGTTCCTTTGGCGGGTTATGCCCCCCAGTTTGAGAACCACTGACTTACATGGAGTTGAGTTTTGCATGTAGTAAACAAATGAGAGCTATGCACATGTGATGTTCCCGGGCTTCTGAAGGATCACGGGCCTCTCTGCAGAGTATTTGGTGATTACCTGCTTTTTGGTTCGCAGACCGAACATCACGGCATCCAGATAATCATCCCATATTTCTGGATGGTTACCAACCAGTTCGCTCAGGGCAGAATCATATTTGTTTTATTTGAGTGGACAGGCACACCATAAAAGAAAAATAACCACATACATGACACCTAAGTATCACACGTTCAGATGGTCGGTTAGAGAATGTAAATAAGGACCCAGCTCTGAACGTGCCCTTCATTCTCTCTACCAAGCCATTCGTCTGTGGATGACACGGCGAGCACAGGCTTCCTTTGATGTTGAGAACTTTGCACACACTTATCAATCTGCAATCATAAATAAAGTAATATTTAATTTATCATGTAGACAGTTTCTGCCTGAGTGGAGTACTTACAGTATTGACAGATTCTTTGCCTCTTTTGGAGGCTTCAAACTGACCAATTTAATGATGCATTCGGTCACTTCCTTGGCTGCCGTTGATGTCAAAGGGTAAGCCTGGGGCCATTTCGTGCAATAATTGATCATCACGCAGATGTATTGATGTCCATGCTTGGTTTCCCTCAATTTTCCAATTAGCTCCATTCCCACCGAATGGCTGAGAAACCCGATATGGCAAAAGATTTTCACATTAAAACAGTTTTCTTGCAGACACTGTTAAATTTATACTACCTGACATGCAAATACACAATCGAGATGTTTCAAACGAGGATATTTTAAAATGCATCAGGGCATCTTTTCTCTTTTATTAAGCACTCATTTTCTTTTGTCAGTGTTTGGATGGACTAACCTTTATAGGAGGGTATTCTCTTGGATTTCTTATTGCTACAGTACAGGCCCGGCAAGCTGAGCATTGGGAAACCAATGTGCACTGTAAATACCAGTGTACATTTTATTGGTACTGCAGTTCTCTAGACTTCGGCGCACCTGCATAATAAGCCAGGGTCAGAGCTGTGCCATGACGATGCTGGACAGTGTCAGTGACTGGTGTCTAATCTAAAGGTCTGAAAGCACCGTGTTCATTATTGGAGTCGTTAGGGAGTCATTTTGTGCATTGGTGTTCTTGGTGCCACTGAATGAAGCTCTCAGCTCATCTTTTGTTGATTCTTTGGTGACATTTAGAAAAGGGTTTTGACGGTGCTTATCTTACCTTCAGTTTCGTGCAGAGCAGCTTTTCTTCGAAGAAGCAATTTGTCTCATTTGGTGAAAGAAACCTTTCAGTTTCTATTTAACCGTCTGCTCATAATCATTGGGATCCATTCTCTTACAGTGTTTTCTTTCTCTCCTCCTCTGAAATCAAATCCTGACAACACGTTAATTAGCTCGTAACCTTTACCCGTGGCTTGACCTCACCAAATGTGCATTATTGATGAGGCAGAATCACTGGATACATGACGCGTTGGATGGAGCGGGACACTTCCACTGACTACACTGTGCATCCATAACTCCAGATATAGTAAAACTCCTGCAGACATAGTGAGTATACAAGTAACTGAAGCTACTGTTGTTTTTATTATAATCAGATTTTAACTGGGCTATTTGTAGCAGATCACGTTTTATTAAACGTGATCTGAAGTATTCATAAAAACAGTACTTTGTGTCGGCCATGATCAGCTGTACATTATGAGGGGGACAGATATTCTGGTGGGACCAGAACTGGAATCGCTTTGTGTGCATGAACGGTGCTATTTCACTGCAATGTATTATTAAACAATTATGATAACAATTTATCCTTAACTGGTTAATAACGCTATAATGTAGCTGTAAAAAGATCTCAGTGTGTATTCGGGTGTCTTTCTCTCAGTTTTCTAAAATCCTTGAAAAGTGGTTTGCTCAAAAACTAAATACTTTTTTAGAAAAACATAAATTAATTACTGAAAAATGACTTTAGAGTAAAAAGATCAACAGCTTTAGCATTAATTGAACTCACAGAGAAAATTACATCTGCAACTGAGAATAAGCAATACACACTTCATCGACTAAAGCAAAGCATTGGACACCATAAATCACAGTCTGCTATTGTCAAAATCATAAAGTCTTGTATAAAGTTAAAGATGTTTTAGACTATTCTTGGTTGCATATGTTGTACAATTCCCATTTGGATACTGCACAGAGGTCTGGGGTAATACATACCCTAGTAACACAAAACCTCTGTTTTTGTTACAGAAAAAAGCATTAAGGATCATCAACAAGACAGGCTACAGAGAACACAACAACAGTTTATTTGTAAATTCTGGACGATTTCTTGAAGATTTAGATTTTTATGGTGAAAACAAAGCAGAGAGTTCTGCCTATGGTTTTACATAATTTATTCACTCTCGTATCAGAGGAAGATGGCCACAGAAGGCATTATTATTTTAAAACCCTTTTCGCACGTACTACACAAAAACAGATGTGTTTGTCTATTTACGGAGTTAAACTGTGGAACACCTTGGACTATGAACTGAAGTGCTGCAAAAGTGTTTGTAAATTTAAGAATTTGTATAAGAACAAAATACAGGAATGTTACAAGAAAAAAGATGATAAACACGTTTAAAAAGGCAGAAAACACAAAAAAGATTAAAAAATGATGTTAATTAAGTGTAAAGATTGGTATTAGTGAAAATGTTTGGTGACTGGGGAGAGGACTGGGCTTGATCCATTCATCTTTTGATGTGCACAAAAAGCAACAGGTGCTACAAGATTTTTCTTCTTCCTGTTCCTTTTTTTTTCGTTCATGGAAAAAAACAATATATATATATATATATATATATATACAGTATATATGTGTGTGTGTGTGTGTGTGTGTGTGTGTGTTTATTGTTGGTCTGAAAAAAGCCGAACAAAATGTTGTAAAACGGCATGAACGAAATAAATAAATAAATAAATAAATAAATATTAGGGTATTATCCTCCCGCAGAGAGTTCGAAAACATGATGAATACTGAACATTAATAAACGTCCTCAGAGCTGCTTACATGTTAATGTCCTGATTGTAGATGGGTATATTTTATATTTTAGTTTTGTGCATTAGTAGCAAATTACGTGTTTCCCTTCAACTCTTCACAACTTGAAGTTCGAGTCTTTTTTTTCTTTAGAGCTTTTTTAGTCCAGTTTGAGATTCAGCAGATTTCTGGAGAGAGACTCTGTTTCTGTGTTCTGCGTCTCAGAAATTCAAGAGGACAGAGAGAACAGATGGAAGAGGTTGGAAGAAGGTAAATAAGGAGAAATCCATGGACCCAAACTAGAAATAAAAGCGAATGATGTGAAGAAAGTAAACAGCAGCCGGTTGTCGTCTCTTGGTGCGGTCGGTGTTAAACTGCTGACTGCTGGTTTCTTCGGCAGGTGATTTATCTGAGGACGATGTGACAGCATTTAAACGCTCCGACCAAAGAGCTGCTGTCACCGCTGAATATTAACCGACCTCTGACTCTGAAACCGTCTCAACGTCAAGGTGAGTTAATACAACCAGAGAGAAAAAGAGACACACCACTGGAGTGATTTTGTACTTCTATCCACCAAAAACAGTCGACGTAAAGTCGTGATTCCCCCGCAGAGAGTCTGCTGACACATGTTCTTACTGTGACGCACGGCGTACAAAGCGACAGGCATCATTATTTATGCGACATGCAGCAGCACAGTAAGTGAGGAGGGCCTGGACTTCGGCCCGTCTGTCGTTTGAAGCTTTTTGTTGCTGCTGTTTGTAACTGGAGAGTCTACTAACACGAGCAAACGAACGTCCTGCTGTTCCTCTAAAGAAGCTGAAGTGGTCTGCTAAAGTCTGATGTGTGACCACGAGCAGCTCCGCCTCCTGGGAACCTCTGATCGAATCAGAATCCGACTCCTCAAGATCAAAGTCAGAGGTTTTATTTCCTCACTCTGATCCAAACAGAAAAATCAAACATCCACCTGAGTTCACCTGAAGAGAGAACGGCGCCGAGAGAGTCACAACCACAAAACGTCCTCCGTCTCAACCCACCCGAAGGTCAAACCGCAGAGAAAATAGATGAAGGCTGAACTTTACCATGTGAGGCATTGAACTCACTTTCCCACGATCCCTCAGGATACGATTGGTCCGCGGAACAACAAAAAACCCTTCGCGTCTCTTCCCTGCTCGGCGCCTTATTCAGTCAAACTTCAGCTTCTATCAGAAGCGTTTGTGTTTGTGTTCAGGATCTCCACCTGCACAAGCAGCTTCCTCTTTCTTAAAGGCAGCGAGCAGGAGTCAGAAAAACTTTACACAAAGCATGAATGTGGAGTTTTCATCTGTCTGCAGTTCTTTTACTCTCATTTATTAAACTCTTCCTCCTTCCTTCTGCTCACACATCTTCTCATTCATCCACAAACGCTCGCTGACACTCTGAAAGACGTCGTGAGATTAAAGCCGTCTGACGAAGAAGAAGAGCAGGAGAGAAAGGACTTTTTAAAAGAGGTGCAGACAGTCAGGACGGACGTGTGCAGCAGGACGCGAGGTCGGTCAGCGGGCACTGAGGATTAAAGCTGCAGGACTGTTCAGTCGTTGTGTAACCAGCTGAACAAATCTTTAAACTGACTAACGGGGTCAAAAGGGCGGTCTGCGTCTCCGCTGATGAACGAACAGCTGGAGGAAGACAGATGTGCGGCTGAGGCGGGAAAACAGACTGACAGAAACAAAAGCATCTGTTTATGTAATCAGGGATCTGAGACGAAGGACGGACGTCAGAAGCAGAGCTCGCTGCGGCCGGATCGCCGTGCTGGGAGTAACATGCTGCAGCCTTTCCACTCAGCTGACCTCAGGTTCTCAGCTGTGAGACGTGACACCAGGTCTCTGTGTCCTGATGAGTTTCTGTGTCCGGGAGCCCTGAAGCTGGTCCTGATCCAGACTGAGACGCTTCACAGCGGGCAGCGTGAGCTCACCTGAGTGAAGCTCTCAGCTCACACCTGAACCGTGTCTAAAGCCTCAGTCTAAAGTTCCCGTTCCTGGAATTGATCAGTAGTACATTTACTTTATTCAGGTACTTCCACTATACCTGAGTACTTCCATTTAATACTGCAGTACCTCAGAGGGAAATATTGGACTCTTATATTTTACAGGTTTAGTTACCAGTTACTAATAAGGTTAATCATACAAGATATGATCAACTAATCAGTGATGATTGTTAGAGATTAAATTACCCAGCAGATTATTATTAACAGTCTGTTAAAATCATTGTTGTCAAATATATTCAGAAACGTGCAGCTCCCTGATGAAAGAAAACGCTGGAGAGGAGAACCACAAAGTTCAACAGCCCCCAGTTAAAATATTTAGCATGTGCAGGACCTGCAGGTAGCAGCGCACCTGGAAATGTGCCAACAAAGGCAGAGAAGAAGAAGACTGTAATGTAGATAATGCTGGATTTATTTATGTTTTATGAGGAAGAAAATGTGTTTTCGCACCGAGGAACGTTCTCATAGTTCTTAGAACAGCTGGAAGAGCCGCCGCCTTCTTCTTGCGTCCGCACTGCAGGACGATCGTACTTCTTAGAACGCCGTTTCAGCTCGTACTCCAGAGAAGGAACTCTTCCAGCACAAGGGTAACTCAGAGGGACATAAGTACATGCTGACAAGTTCGCCGTGTGAACAGCAGCCCACAACTCATTAAAAGGAAGAAAATAAAGACAGCTCCGACTCCAGCGTCCTCCAGCTCGGTAACAGTTGTTGTATGTCACATGGTAGTGACGTTGATATTCAACCAAGTTATTCTCTCGGACACCAGCTTTGCATCCTGCCCCCTACTCTGCCTCTGATTGGCTAACCCTAACCAACGGAGGCAACAGGTACTAGCCAATCAGAGGCAGGGTTTCTGAGAATCAAACACTATATGCTGAGAAGAGAGGTGGGCTGCAACATCTGTTCCGCCTCGAGGTCCTTTTCAGACACGCCGCTGTGCGCGTGATCAAATGAGGATCTCCACAGATTTTTGCTGAATCTCGAGGAATGACTCTAAACATTCATACAATATATAGCTTACTTTGATTCATTCATCACCACCGATGAAGCCCGTAAAGACGAAGTCGGTGTCGCTGGCCTCAGGACAGTTTGTCCGAAAACAGTGAGAAGAAGCAGAGTTTGTTCTTTAAAACATCATCTGGAGCTGTAATAACCTGTTAGTCTGCGGATTTAAAGGCTTTAGGAGACACTTGTAGAGCCTGTGAAATAACGACCCGTCTTAATGACACTAAATGTTTTGTGTATCGAGCAGCAACAGATCGGATTTCATCCCACGTCGTCCTCTGACTCTGCACATTAACCTCCTCTGCTGGGACCTTTAAAACGAGACGTGTTTGCTCTGAACAGAGCATTAATATTCATCCATCACCACGCCTCGCTCACTGCAGGGGGAAAGAGGAGGCAGGGGGACTCATGCATAAGTTCAAATGCGACCTTCTGGATAATGAATGACACCGAGGAGGAGGGGGGGGGGGGTTCAGAGGTGAGAGATGAAGCTGGAGGCGGAGTGTCTGAAGCGTCGGGGGATTTCTGACTGCAGCTGTTTGTGATTAGACCGGACTGACAGATTGGTAATCAGAGCTACACAAAGCTGCTGATGCTCCGGCTCTTCTGTCCAGATGTGTCTCTCTGGTTTCTGTCCAGATGTGGAGAGGAGCTCTCTGACAGCTGAGCTCTCCTTTTACCTCGGGGAGTCCTCGCCGCTGTGCTCGATCTGTTCAAGACCATCAGAGACTCAAACTCACGAGCTTTCTGTAGGCAAGTTTCATCTAATCTAATAAATTACAACCAAATTTAAAGAAAATGATCCAAATTCAACCCGACTGCTGTGAGAAGACGAGCTCCAGCCGCCGCCGGTAAACCACCGCAGAAGAAGAAGAGGACGCGGCGTCACTAAGAGATTCAAACGATGGAAAAGCACAGAGAGAACATGACGACATCTGATGTTTCTGTTAGAGTCGTGTTAGTGTGAGGAAGGTCACCGCCTCCTCATCGCTCCTCACAGCTGATGCTGCTTCATGGACGGGCTGGTTCAGTTCCTTTCCTTTACAGCGGGAAACCAACTTTTCCACCTCAACCACACAAAGCGTCAAAACATTTTAGCGATATTTAAAGATAGTTTGAATTTTCGGCGTCTCTGGCTCCAAAGTGAAACTGTGCAGGTGGACAGAAACAAACCTGGTGTTTTCATGTCACAGATCCTCAAACACACTCTGACCTGATCGTCTTTCAGGCCACAGTTCCCAGACTGCTGAGGTTCGTGGACCCTGTTAAAGTCGGCACATAACAGACATCCTGTGTTAACAACTCACTGTGATCATCAGCCAGCCCTCAGTCAGAACAAGTCTTCTCACGTGAACTAGAACCAGGACAGACTTTCATCACGAAGCATTTGCCTTGTTCAGAAAGACAAAAAGCTAAGGAACGTTTCATTTGAACGAGAGGTCTGGCAGGAAACTCAAATCTGATCAAAGGTGTTGTAAAATAACACGCTGCGTTATTATACTGTTAACGTGCTGATTTCAGCTACTTTTAGCCACACAAGCGGTGGTCCCATCAGGGTTCCCCAAGGTCCAAACCTGAATCTGTCCATGCACCAAACATTTAAAGAAACACAGTCTATTCTGTCATTTAAGGTTAAGGATATTTAACATGCTAGATATCTGTTCAATGCGTCGTTCATACATGACGACTGGCGAGCAAACTGGGTTTAAAACCGTGTAGTGTGACCTAGACTTTGGATGCGGATCATCAGCCCGGTCTCCTAGACTACAACTCATTTGCAACATGAGTTTTGGGGGAAACATGACGTCCACTAAAAGAAGTTTTCTGTTGACATAATGAGGACGTTTTGTTAATTAGCGTACCACAAAGTCACAGAACGTATCACTGAGAAGGAATTTCATTGGTTTGCTGCCAGAACAGACACTAATTCAGAAGAGGCCAGCAGCGACTTGAGACGTAAGATTTTTTATTAACATTTAACTGAAAGCACGATTGTGACAGAAAGGCAAGAGCAGTCACCCCATCAGGGTTCAAACCCGGGTCTACAGGGTACCAAACAACACTAAAGAACCAGGCTCACAGCGCACATGCAACCGGTGTTCCGTCACAACGATCCAACCTTGATCAAAGTAGACCTGACCGCAGACTGGAGTCTGGACGTGAACCCTTGGAGTCCGCCATCCACCCGACCACCTCCCTGGGAGTCCAGAGCAGAGAACATACATTTTTCACTCACAGGAACTTTGTCTCTGAGCAGTACATCTGTCAGCACAACGTAATTATGATTAGAACTATTTAGTAACATAGAAGCATCTCTAGCAGACCGGGTTGGGATGACAGGACCCGGATATTCACGCCTCCCCTCAGAGTTATTTTGGCCTCTGATCGTGACTTGGAGTTTTAATATCCATACTGGCTGAAGTAGAACTCTTCTAACCTTTGATATGTTTTCTGGTTATGTTACTGACCTGACTCCAAGTCAAGATCAGACGCCAAAATACCTCAGAACTTTCTGACTTGATTCTAGGTGTGAATACATTTCCTACTGTGGTGTCCGAACAATAATGCTGCGATGATGTGTTGAGAAGAAACCCGCTTGAAACTGTTCTTGATCATAAAGGTTTATTACATCAAGGAGTTCAGCATCAATTAGAAGCTCAGCAGCAGCTTGGAGAGAGACCCAGCCCGACGGCCACTCTGTCTCTCTGTACATCAAACATAGCTTATATAGGACATGTTTAGTATCTGTTAGGTACCATAGAGGGGTTTGAGTCTGCAAAATAAAGCTCCAACTCATAGAAGGGTACAGTACTATTCTGAGGTAACAAAACAAGGGGTCAGAGGTCAAATTCTATAGAAGGGTTCAGTCCCCACATAACCACCAATCACTGCTCTCCCCTTAGGAGGTCACTGACCCTCTGTCCTGCTGCTACAGTGCTATTTTGAACAATTATGAGTCAAATGCACATATATTGGACACCACACTATTTTACCCTGTCTGCCAGAAAGGATGCTTCTATATTACTAAATAGTTATATAATGATAATTCACAGGGATGGAAGAAACTAAAGTTCAGCGGATGATCGTCAGACAGCCTGACCTGCAGCGCTGGTGTGACTGATCGAGTCATTCGTCTTGATGTAAAAACATTTTTATCAGCAGAAAGGGGCCCCATAGAAAACGTTTGGGAACAAGAGAAAAAGTAGTCCTTCAAGCATGAGGACGACAGGAAATGATGCAGAAAATCTGAAGATCAGGACAGAGTTAGCGCTGAATCCTCTGAGACTGTTTCACCCTCAGAGTAACCTGAGAGCTGTGGGAATAAGAGTGATGTCAGTAATGAAGCTCGCAGCAGCAGGATGTCAAGGAGCCTTTGAGCAGCGGCACTGCACTCTCAACCCGAGCTGCTGGGCTTCAGGCAGCAGAGCAGGTGCCTGAACACAGCAGTTTCCAGGTGGGCCTGAGAGGGGAAGTAAGCCGTACCTGGAAAAATAAAAGCCCAAAGTGAAACATAATTTCATTTCACGTAATTCCATTTGGTATCTGGCAGCGCTCCGCTGATGCACACGTGCCATAAAAACATCCAGAAAGGAAGCTAAGTCAATTAAGTGCACTTCAATTGTACAGAGACGCAGTCATTCAAAGGAAAAGGAACGTCGATTCATATTATGACTTCATATTCCTGTAACTGTAATTCATGTCTACGATTTCTAAAGAGGTTAATTATCTCATTTCCTCGATAGTTTTCTCCTGTGAAGAAGATTTTCATATTTAAAGTTTCCTGATAAAGAGATCATTAACCTGTCATCACAACAAAGTCACAAAGAAAACGACTCTTTCCTGAAATTAAAGAATAAACTCATTATTAACATGAAATAATAAAATAATTGAAGCCTCCGTACAGGACAAGTCACAGCACAACAGGCAGTTTACAGACCCGTGTGCACCTCTAGTTTCTCACACAGTCTTACAGATTATGCTAATAACGTTTAAAGATGTGTTTATTCAACATAAACAGAGAGAAGTTATCTCCTCGGCATTTGTGCTGATGGGTAAAGAATTCCCAGGGGGAAACTAACACCAGTGAACCACCACTTTAGGGCCAATTAAGACGAGAGCAGTCGGTGTTTCCAGGTCCACAGGGGGCTGATAGACGTCTCATCCGTACTCCCACCAGCTGCTTCATCGAGTGAAGTGAGCTGATGACAGTGAGGAGGCTCACTACAACAAACTCTCACTGAGCACGACTCAGCACGATGGAGTGCTTTTAAACAGGTGTTGTGTTGTTTGTTAAAGCTGAACGTCTGTCGTCCTCTAGAGGCTGCAGTGTTCGTTACACTCGGCGAAAATAGGGATTTATCCTCCTTTCACACCAAACACCAAGTTTCCTCCTCTATATGGAAACATGTGACAGGTAGCAAGAATAATATGTGCACTGTCTGGTTAGACTTTCAAAACTAAACCACTAGGTGAGGTTTAGGCACCAAAACCACTTGGTCAGGTTTAGGCACCAAAACCACTTGGTCAGGTTTAGGTCCCAAAACCACTTGGTCAGGTTTAGGAACCAAAACCACTTGGTCAGGTTTAGAAACCAAAACCACTTGGTCAGGTTTAGGTCCCAAAACCACTTGGTCAGGTTTAGAAACCAAAACCACTTGGTCAGGTTTAGGCACCAAAACCACTTGGTCAGGTTTAGGAACCAAAACCACTTGGTCAGGTTTAGAAACCAAAACCACTTGATTAGGTTTAGGTCCCAAAACCACTTGGTCAGGTTTAGGAACCAAAACCACTTGGTCAGGTTTAGAAACCAAAACCACTTGGTCAGGTTTAGGCACCAAAACCACTTGGTCAGGTTTAGGAACCAAAACCACTTGGTCAGGTTTAGGCACCAAAACCACTTGGTCAGGTTTAGGTCCCAAAACCACTTGGTCAGGTTTAGGAACCAAAA
>NC_060172.1:3301390-3310808 GCF_021292245.1 Micropterus dolomieu | reverse complement strand
ACTTGGTCAGGTTTAGGCCCCAAAACCACTTGGTCAGGTTTAGGCCCCAAAACCACTTGGTCAGGTTTAGGCACCAAAACCACTTGGTCAGGTTTAGAAACCAAAACCACTTGATTAGGTTTAGGTCCCAAAACCACTTGGTCAGGTTTAGGCCCCAAAACCACTTGGTCAGGTTTAGGCCCCAAAACCACTTGGTCAGGTTTAGGCCCCAAAACCACTTGGTCAGGTTTAGGCACCAAAACCACTTGGTCAGGTTTAGGCCCCAAAACCACTTGGTCAGGTTTAGGCACCAAAACCACTTGATTAGGTTTAGGTCCCAAAACCACTTGGTCAGGTTTAGGCACCAAAACCACTTGGTTAGGTTTAGGCACCAAAACCACTTGGTCAGGTTTAGGTCCCAAAACCACTTGGTCAGGTTTAGAAACCAAAACCACTTGGTCAGGTTTAGGTCCCAAAACCACTTGGTCAGGTTTAGGTCCCAAAACCACTTGGTCAGGTTTAGGCACCAAAACCACTTGGTCAGGTTTAGAAACCAAAACTACTTGATTAGGTTTAGGAACCAAAACCACTTGGTCAGGTTTAGGCACCAAAACCACTTGGTCAGGTTTAGGCACCAAAACCACTTGGTCAGGTTTAGGCACCAAAACCACTTGGTCAGGTTTAGGTCCCAAAACCACTTGGTCAGGTTTAGGTCCCAAAACCACTTGATCAGGTTTAGGCACCAAGACTACTGACTGACGGACAGGGTTACTGACGCCAAGTGGTCTTGACCAGCATCCGCATGTGACGACTTGGAAGTGATATTTTCTGATGTGGTTTGTAGCATCCAATCAGCTGATTTGTAGATTAACTTTTGCAAACAAGGCACGCTTGAATGTTGGTGTGAAACTGGCGTCGTCTTACTAGTAGTGGAGATGAACACATAACGTTTGACCTGATGGTGGCGCTAGAAGATCACAGAGTCATTTATATCTAAAGGGTTCATCCTCCAGAGAGCAGGACGGAGATGATTGTGTAGTTCTCTCTCTGACAGGTTGTGTTTACATTCTGCCTACTGTAATGACTCTGTTTGGTTCTTTCCTTTCATAAAATCTGTCGCTGAAGGTCACTGATATAAGACTTCTGAATGTTTCTGGAAAACAGTGACAGAAGACAGAAAAGGGCGTTTCTGATGATGGATACAGTACTGACTTATTGTCTGGTTCAAACATTCAAAAGCATAGAAACGCTGCTGTATGGCTGAATCTGAAGACTAAATCAGAGGTCAGGGTTTTCTCTCTGATGGTAGAAAGAACAGTCCGTCCTGCAGAAGGAGGACGTTTTCTCACTGTGACATCAGATATATATATGTCTCATGCCTCATAATGAATGTGTCTGGCCTCTGCAGGGTCGGATGGTTGTAGGAACAGAGTCGGCGTCACGATGATGCGTCTGAATGAACCTCAGAGGTCGAGATCGTCTCTGAGGACAGAACACCGTGAAATTATGTCCTCGTTACGATGGACGCTCCTCATTATCACTCTGACCGCCTCCCCTCCTCTGTCCGAGGTTATCGGACAGCGAGGGCAGAGTGCGTCTCGCTGCAGGGAATTGAGGGCATGCCCCCCCCGCACGGCCTGATGGGAAAGAAGGAACAGTGCGGCCTAATGGAAACCAATTACCCGACCGTCAGAGTGGTCAGAGCTGAAGCTTGAGTCCAGAGGTGACACCAAGGTGAGAGAGTGTGTGCATCTGTTCTTACGGCGGCTGAAAGGTCCTGAAACAAACGCAGGATACTGATTCACCTTTTTGACACGTGAGCCAAATTTAGAAACAAACGAAAAATACAGAAAGACTGAACCCAGTATATTATTAATCTGCATCTCTGACAAATATACCGATCTGCCAGAACATTACGACCACCTGCTGGTCTTAATGCAGGTCTCTCTGACCCGTCGAGGCCTGGACTCCGCTGTGTGTTCTGACACCTTTCAATCAGAACCAGCATTAAGTCTTTCAGCAGTCTGACCTACAGCAGCTCGTCAGCAGTCTGACCACACGGGCCTCAATGAGCCTTGGCCGTCGGTGACCCTGTCACCTGTTCACCGCTTTTCCTTCCTCGGACCACTTCTGATAGTGATGTGCGATACCACTTAATTCCTGTACGATCCAATACCAAGTTATACCGAGGCTGGTATTGCCGATACAGATACCGATAACAATAATAATACTTATATTACTTATATGTTATATGTAATTTATATCAAACTACTGTCATGTTCCTTAATTATAATAAATATATACTGCCGCTTCATAACATCTTCATAAAATTACACTGTCTTCACAGCTAAAATACAGCCAGACGTGACTTTGACAGGCGGAAGGAGAAGTAGTTCCTGTCAAGTGAGTATGATTAGACCATCCTGGTGACAGCAAGATACTTCTGATAAAACACACACTCACTCCAAATGACTGAGTTTAGATATCAATCCTTTTAAATGAGGATCGATGCTAGAGGAGGAAACGCTGGTATCAGAAATATATTGATGTGGAAATAAGGAAATCATTCCAGCTTCCAATGATTTCTTGAGTTGCACATTTGTTTAGCAATTATGCTCGTAGAAGTGTCCATTTTATTGCAGGACTTTTTGGTCACGCTGGATTAAAAGTTCAGACTGGAAGTTCATTCTCTGAGTTGTCAGAGGGCAACTAGATGGGCTGACAGGATCCCTGACAGAGACATTCACGACATAAAGTCATGTAATCATTAAAGCCTTGCTAGAGGGACGGATCGATCTGTTGTGTGTTTAGTTGCTTTAGTCAGAAACGTGTTTGCGTCCACAGGTTAGACAAAGAACATGGACCCTAGGCTGCAGCAGGTGTGTTTGTGTCCAACAGCCCGCCTCAAATGAGTAAAGACAAGTAATCAGGTCCAAACAAACTAAACAAGGAGGCTGATCAATAAGAGGCAGGAGCAGAGGATTGTGGGAGCTGAGCTGCTGCCAGGCAGAAGGCGGAGAAACAACATTTACAAATGAGGAACGGCGATGTGAAGACGGCAGCGTGGACGGGTCATTACTGCAGCCAATGAGACGGAGCTAAAATATGTGTCCTCTGCCCGCAGGCGGCCGCTAACTGCAGACACCGACCGTCACAGGAAGTTGTTTAAGAGCTATCTGAGTGAGACACTTCCTCCGTCTGACTCTCAGTATCAGAGGTTTCCTACAGCAACACAGAGTTCACCCACACAGGCCCAAACACACAACAGACTCGGCTCGTCAAGTCTGAACTCTAGTGCGGTTAATGTCTAAAGACTTCAAGTCCTTGGAAGAAAGTCCAACTTACGGCTCGCTGCGCTGTGTGAAAGGTACCGAGCTGGGAAGGGGGGTCCGATTTGATCCGCCTCTGAGCCGGGAATGTTGGTAGTAACAGAGGCGGAACGATGTCTGTGTGAAAAGCCACATCCGGCACGCCGGAACAGGAGTGACGTTTCAACGCTGTTGTGTTACAAGTCGCTGTCCTTTTTTAACAGTTAACTCTGAAAGCCCACCGACTCCGGCTGCATCACGGTTTTGTTTGGTCCCCAGCCCGGCGTGGACGTCCACTGGAAGCGTCTCAGCATCGACTTGCTGCTGCTTCTTGTACCTTCTCCACAGCTCGCTCTGAGCCGCTGTTGTTTCGTCGCCTGCAGGCTGCGTATCAACAGGGAGCATTTCAGAATACATAATAATATATATAATAATATATAATAATAATAATAATAATAGAAGCATTTTGCCTGCCGGGTTTAGCTGACATGTTTAGATTTTGTTGATTTGGTAATCAGTGCTTGCTTTTGTGCTTCTGCTATGATTAAGAAGGATAAGTAGTGAAATGGTTTCTTTTTTGTCTGTTTTAACAGTGTTTATTGTTGTTTTACGATCAACACAGGGTATTTTATTTTGAAAATTGACCGGATTAGCTCAGGCAGCCGCGGCGTAGGCGGACTCAGTGGAGGTAACCCGGAAAGCCGGAACGCTATGTGAAAGCAGTACGAACGAGCGAACGCGGCGTATCGGCGGACATTCTTTCACGTTTATTGCGAGATCTCTGAGTGAAAGCGAAAGTCCCAGGTACTTGGGAGAAAGTCAAAGTTAGATCTCAAGTCTTTAAGTCTTAATAACAAGAGCTGAATACCAGTTTTGAGATCTGGTACTTTTAATCATAGAAATGTTCATGAACATCTTCTCAAACCACTGAAAACGATCAAACTTCCACAGAAAACAGCACACGGGGCGTATTGATTCATTAGAAATGTAGTACAAGTACACTATTGAATTCCCTTCAGCTCAGAGCTGCTGTCCGCTCTGAAGAATGAAGCACTCTGACTTTTTCTCTTCTTGTTTCTAGAAACTGATTTTTGTGAGCTGAACTGAATATTTCGGGCGGCGGAGGAGTTTCCCGGGACAGCGCTCATTTTTCCTGCCTGGCCGTGGCTCGTTGGAGAGGGAATGATGCCTTCATCCCCTCGTCCATCCTTCACCCTGCAGACAGACTCAGCAGAGGAGCTCTTCTCTCTCCATCATCCTTTACTCCCCTCATTACTGTTCATCATCCTGCCCTCACTCCTCCTCCTCTTCCTCTGATGAAAGCCAGCCCTGACTCTTCATCACTATCAATAACGGCAGATTATATTGTGTTTTGTATGTTACAGTAACTTCAGCTGACCAATACATGTAGTGCAGTAAAAAGTACAGTATGGGAATCAGGTGTGCTGATTGCAGACAGGTGCTCATTTCCAGCTGAAAGCGCTTTACATTCACGAGCACTTAGACGAGTAGCAAATGAATAAATCCAGCAGCATGCACAAAACACAGGGATTGAAACTGGGCGAGGGAAGCAGCTGCAGGGCTGGAAAATCAAATAAATACAACAGCAACATGATTCACCTCCTCCATTTTCACACAAAGGACAAATTCAGTCTGAGCTGATGAAATCCAGTTTAACATCGAGGACGTCGCACCGGACGGGACGGTGTTAGATAGCGTGCAGTGGCCAAACTTCCTGAGAGTGGAAGAAATGAAAAAGAATTAAACAGCAAAGCTTCACAGACGAGCACAAACTGTGCAAAGTAAAAGACCATAAACCGCCCAGAAGCCTGAAGAGAAGGTCGAGCACGACGACGGAGGGATGAGAAGGGAAGACAGATGTGAGAACAAAGGGAACAAATAGAGGACGAGCTGCAGCCGAGAGAGAGAGGGAGGGGATGGAGGTGAAAACAGATCGAAAAAGTCAGCACACCTGGCCAAGGACACGCACACACCTTCACACACACAGCGCTCTTATAGCCTCATCCATTACCGCCAGTGGACAGGCGCTAATGGCTGAGCTGCAGAGGACGGAGCTGCGCCTCTAAACAGAGGAATCGCACCCCCATTATTTATAATGTGATGCTGTCCCCAGAGACACCCGAGCTGGGGGGGGTGATGACTAAAACTAAACTCTACTTTTAAATCGACCTTCTCCCTCCTGGGTTTCACTTCCTGTGTGATGTCATGTGAAGCCACGTCGGGCGACTTCAGCGCCGACAAAACGTCGAACACCCGGCTGCGAACGCAAGCGCGCTGCATTTTCCTGCCTTTTAAACACAGTTGTTTACAAACCTTCACAAAGCATTTTTAAAAGACCAGTTCAGATGCGGTTTCCTGAAACGTCTCACAGAAACTGCTCTCATTGTTTAATGGCCGTCTGATTCTCATCCTGCTCCCGGTGTGGCGTCAGTGAAGGCCTCAGATCTGACTCTGAATCAGAATGCAGAATGGGACGCAGCCCAGCGTTACCCAGAACACTCAGCGCTTACTTACTCGCTCGCACACTCACACTGACTCATGAAGTCACACTTACTGTCACAGCTTCTCCCACCATCCTTCTGTCCCCCCCCCCCTCACCTGCAGGACACAAACCGACGTCAGTAAATGAGCTTTTATCTCGCTCTGATTGTGTTTGTGTCGTTTCTTTGAGTTCACGCTCGCCGTCTCCCTGAGCCGCCACACACTCACAAACTCACACTTCACGCGCACTCCCCCCCCTGTTATCTGCCGCCACCTCGGGTCCTGCCGCCGCCGCCTGCTGCCAATTAGAATCTTTGTTCTCGTCAGTCGAGGGCTTCGTTCCAATTAGCGTCTCTGTAATCAGACGGAGATGAAGTAATTGTTAATTATGCAGCCTGTCGCTCTTGATTGGACGGCGTGATCAGGTACACACTTTAATTTCCTCTGAGATCACAGCGAGCGTCTCTGGTGTGATGTCAGGGGAGCGGATCTGACAGCAGCTGAAACGCCTCCAACACAATCAAATCACAAGCGGCGAGACTGAATGAGAGCGCCGTCACCTCCAGACTGAACAAACACTCTGAAGACTCAGCGGCACACAGAGAACCAGCCTGAACGCTGCACGCCGGGTCCTGCACGCCGGGTCCGGCAGGGTCCTGCACGCTGAGTCCTGAACGCTGCGGTCCTGCACGCTGGGGTCCTGTACAATGCTAAGCTAACGTTTAGCCCAGGTAATAAACTAAACTATAAGTGCTGCTTAATGTGACCACCTGCTCAAAGGCATCTTTTTTTTCTGTCATGTTTGACACACACCTGTAAAACACTTTCAGAATCAGAAATACCGAAAACGTGCCTATGAACAAAAAACGTGAGATCAACAGAAAGTAGATAAGACGTCGTGCAGGAGCAGCAGGCTGCCTGCATGTGGGCGCCAGATCTGCTCTCCTTTCTTTGCTTTTGGCTGAATGACACAAAGATGTTTGAATGAGACGTAAAGTTTATTTGTCATTACGCAGCACAGGGTTGTATAACGAAAAGAACGTTTGTAGTCGCTTCACGCTGCAAACAGAACTTAACAGATGAGTAAAGTAACATTTAAAAGAAATCAGAGGATGCAAATATCGGCAGGTAGAAATCAGCCCGCTGAATGATGCGTCCACCTCTTCAGTCTCATGTGGATAAATAACGACCCGCTGAAAAAGCAGGAGATGCGGCTCCGATCAGATCTGCAGAATAATGCATTGAGGCCGACGCTCGACCCTCAGCACGCCTGAACCTGTGACCGGAGTCTGATGGTGCAGCACGGAGTTCATTCGACAGCCGACGGTCATTTTTCCACATTTAACAGCTAGTTTTAAACAAGTTTTAGGTTTCTGACAGTCTGATCGATCAAGGACACCAGATACTTCGCTCTCAGTATCAGTATCAGTGTATGGAGGGACGCTACTTCTGCTAAGACCGTGTCCTTGGAATCATTTGTCACCACGGACGAACCCCACAAATAATATTCATTATTATTCATAGTCTGTTAAATGTGAACAGCTCACACACACACACACACACACATCCCTGAATATGGATGAAGAACAGAGATGTAAACGCTCCACGCACCTGAAGTACTGTGTGTGCTCTTTGTGTTAAAGTGTGAACCGTATTGCTAAAATCAAACAGCAAAGCCTGCTGGGTAATACCTGTAATCCTGTAATACCGTGCGCTGATCCCCTCACTCTGCCTCCACGAATAATCTGCTGCTCACACTCCCTCACTGACATTTCGAGAGGAGGAAATAACTGAACACATTCAGAGTACTGCACTTTGTACTGCACTACATGTTTCTGACAGCTTCAGCTACTTGACAGATTAAAAACACATGAAGAGTTTATAAATCTGATGTTTTGTTTCTGCGGCCGAGACGATCAGCTGAAGGAGAGAAACTGGTCCTGACGTTTCAGCTTCGCTCGTGAGGACCTGCTGCTTCTCCTCTGAAGGATTAGTAACTGTGATGGTAGTGACGTTGTGAAGGCGTCTCTGTGGGCTCTGGGAAACTGTGACGGCAGAATCTTTCCAAACCAAACGCTCAGTGGGTCAGCAGAGAATCATCAGCTGACACTGAAGAGTTCAGGATGAGCTGCATCATCCTGCTTTCCTTCAAAGAGGAGGAAGAAGAAGCTGAAAAACATGTTACTACTTTAACGCTTTCTCTGCAGGAGTTTTACTTACAGCAGAGTATTTTTACACTGTGGTAGTACTTTCAGTGGCAGTAAAGGATCCCTGTCCGTCCATGTAGGTCCTGCACCAAACGTGTTAATGTGTCTATAAAAAGTCTAATTAAAATTAAATGTTTAAAGTGATGTAACCTTCAGCCAATCAGGAGAGAGAGAGGCTGGTACAGTGAATAAAACCTCATTAGCAAACTCTCCTCCAAACACCAATTACCCCTCAGCCTCCAGGTTCAGCCTCCGACCCCCCCCCCCCCCCCCCCCCCCCCCCCCCCCCCCCGCCCCTTCAGACTCTAATGCTGCTGTTATTTTATTATTTTGAGGTCACTTTAATGGATGTTAATGGGTGTTTAGATCTAACAGACATCCATCAACCTTCTTTTTGTTCACGTCATTTTAATGTTCCTGAAAGAACCTTGGAACGTGTTGAATGTCGGTGACGCTGCGTACTTGTTAGATTAATTAGGGTAATTTTGATGCCTTTATTCTCTCTAACCCGTTCGGGTTGTTGGGTCAAAGCAGATCAATCTGAAGACACACTTTTGGCCAGAAAGAAAAAAAACCTGTTTGGATCCTTTAGCAGAGTGAGTGAGTGTGAGAGTGAGTGTGAGTGTGAGAGTGTGTGTGTGTGTGTGTGTGTGTGTGTGTGTGAGAGTGAGTGTGAGTGTGAGAGTGAGTGAGTGTTAGAATGAGTGTGAGAGTGAGTGTGAGAGTGAGTGTGAGTGTGAGTGTGAGTGTGAGAGTGAGTGTGAGAGTGAGTGTGAGTGTGAGAGTGAGTGTGAGTGTGAGAGTGAGTGTGAGTGTGAGTGAGTGTGAGAGTGAGTGTGAGTGTGAGTGTGAGAGTGAGTGAGTGTGAGAGTGAGTGTGAGTGTGAGAGTGTGTGTGTGTGTGTGTGTGTGTGTGAGAGTGAGTGTGAGTGTGAGAGTGAGTGAGTGTTAGAATGAGTGTGAGAGTGAGTGTGAGAGTGAGTGTGAGTGTGAGTGTGAGTGTGAGAGTGAGTGTGAGAGTGAGTGTGAGTGTGAGAGTGAGTGTGAGTGTGAGAGTGAGTGTGAGTGTGAGTGAGTGTGAGAGTGAGTGTGAGTGTGAGAGTGAGTGTGAGTGTGAGAGTGAGTGTGAGTGTGAGAGTGAGTGTGAGTGTGAGAGTGAGTGTGAGTGTGAGTGTGTGTGTGAGAGTGAGAGTGTGTGTGTGAGAGTGAGAGTGTGTGTGTGAGTGTGAGAGTGAGTGTGAGAGTGTGAGAGTGAGTGTGAGAGTGTGAGAGTGTGTGTGTGTGTGAGAGAGTGTGAGAGTGTGTGTGTGTGTGTGAGTGAGTGTGAGAGTGTGTGTGAGTGTGAGAGTGAGAGTGGAGTGTGAGAGTGAGTGTGAGTGTGAGTGAGTGTGAGAGTGTGTGAGAGTGTGTGTGTGTGAGAGTG
>NC_060172.1:3285886-3301290 GCF_021292245.1 Micropterus dolomieu | reverse complement strand
TCTCTAACTGCCGCCCCCCCCCTCTCAGAGGCATTAATTACAGCCGTCCGCTCAGACTAATAATACCCTCTCTACTGCTGCTGTTAGGGGTGGGGGGGTCCCATCCCGAAACATCATCATCATCATCATCATCATCATCATCAGCATCATCATGGGGCTTTTTAGTGTCACCTTCTCAGAAGATGTTCCGTCCTCACCTGTTTACAGCAGGAGATACTTGCTTCTGATTGGCTGTTTAACAGCAGCTATTGGCGGCTTCCTGTTGGTTCTGGTCTCGTGCTGAGTTTCCCACCTGATGGACCAGCTGCTCCTCATCAGTAACCCCTCTGTGCCCGTCCTGGTGACTCAGGTCTGGTTCTGGATCATATTTGTAGATCTGATGTGTGTAGTTTTGCTGCCGCCTGCTGGCCTCCTGCAGCTCCGCAGCCTCGTCCTCCTTCATGAGGAACCACAGAAACATTGGACTTTAGGAGAGACTGTGTTTCTGTTGTATGACATAATAAAACATCATTTTTGGTTGAACTGAGTTCAGCCTCATTAAAATGATTTGGTCGTATTATTTACAATGACTGAAAGTTTAAATTTAGATTTTACTTGAATGAATGAATCTCTATTTCCTGTCTCTTGTATTATTGTTGTTACCTTTGGCTTGATTCTGATCCTTTTCATTTCTTATTTAAATCCTCATTAATATTTGATCATGTATTGATTCTCACTTGCTGCAGAGTGAAGCTCTTTGTTACCGGGGATTTAAAAAGTGCTCTAAAAGGGAATATTAATTAATTAAATCATTACATTTAACCCCCAGACAAGGCAGGTTTATTTGTACAGCACATTTCAGCAATTAAAATTATCGTTAAAACATAAAACATAAAAGAAACATTAAAAATATTAAAAAAGACATTTAAATACAAACTTTAAAAGAGTAAAATAGAAAATAAAAACAAATGGTTTTGTAGAATATTAATATATTATTAATCGTACTGTCCTCTGCAAAGGATTTAGGCAGCTGTAGAAAAAATAAGAGTGTTCATAGACACATTTATAGATTCTATTTATCAATAACAAAATGCAAAGTCTGAAATTCTAGATCAGATCAGGATCTGATGTGACCAGCGTAGCGCTCTCCAGCCCTGCGGCGAACAACCCGCCTTCTGCTGCAGCCAGATATTTCCAGATTTTGATTTTACAGCATTCTTTCCACACCAGAAACTTTTGCACAGTGGTGTTTTCTTTTTACTGAATAAACATTTGGAGCCTTTAAGTAAAGTGTAGCTGATCTAAATGTATTACGTATCATTTCTGAGCTTCATTGTTCTCTTCTTTCCCTTTTCCCTGCACGGTTTATCACAGTGTCATATTCGTGTAAACTTTCACTCACATTTTCACTTTTTCTACCAGCAGACTTTTGGGTTTGAGTCCAAACTTCAGCAGAGTTTCTTTCCCTCCTGTTTATTGTTCAGATGAAACTTTAAAGATCCCTGTGGGGAACCAGCTCAGACTGACACTCACAAACAAGCTGCTGCTGAGTCTGTGGAAGCTTCAGAGATGTGGACGAGGCCAACACGTTTAAATTTTAATCAGTGAAGTCCAGTTCATGAGGGAGCCTGAAGCTGAGAGGAGGAAAACTGGAGGTCAGTATTAAAACACCGGCCTCAATCATCTGCTTAATGGCGGCTTCGCCTCACGGCCACAGATGAGAGGAAGTCGTTACATGCACATTAAGAAGAGCTTTAATGGGAAAGAGAAATAAATATGTTAGGAATGATTTTACACTAAATGTGGAGAAATGATTCAGGAAGCTGAAAACAACCAATGAAACACCTCAAATTCATTTTTTATGTGCTGTTGACAGGAGACACGTTACATGACACGTAACATATAGATGCAAACCAATTTCACACACTGTGGTACTCAGAAGTCACGGAAAGCTTACATCATCATTTATGCACATGTGACTGCAACTAAGGGAGAATCTGGGTATGTTGCAAATGTATGGAAAACCCGTTCTCACCAGTACACATTTATCGAGCAGCGACCTCTAGTGGCCGTTGGACGGTGGCACAGGAGGAAGTCAAGTGACGTATTATAAATAGGTAGTAAGCCCTGGACTTTCACTCAGGAGAACGGCGTTCGAGTCCCATGTGACACCAAGTAAATGTTGGGTTATGACTTAAAAGCTTTACTGACTTGTTTTAACCCAAACTACGTTTTCCTCAACTTAGTTTTTATTGCCTAAACCAAACTGCGACCGCTTCACAACGTTATCCACGTGTTAAATGTCACGTGACTGACGTAACGTAGGAAACGCTGGATAAATGACTGTTGTCATTTAGGTTGTTGCCCATAGAAAACATTGGTGCATACTGTGTATATTTATAAATGTACACATACTGCAACTAAAGGACAGCATGTATAACAGATTTGTGTGTCACGTTTATCACAAATCTATCTGCCTACACAACTCAACTGTAGTGTTTATCACATATGTTACATACTAATATAATCACAATTCAAGAAGAGCCTAAACGCAAATGTGTTGCAAATATCGTCTGTACATAACTGCAGTTCAAGAAGATTTCAGAATATCACAGCTGCTAAGGCTCCAAAGGCCAGTTTATATTTCTGCATTGAGGCCATTCTGTAGCTGACGGTATTTATACTTGTGCGTCGCTCTGCAGTCACACCGCAAAAACCTGTTGCCGGGGTGGTTTCTGTGTTCTTCTGTGTCGAGCTTCTTGTTCTGCGTTGGTGTAGGCTGCTACAAACGGCTGAAAGTGAGCGGATCATGTTGGAGTCGGAGCTGATGGATGCTGAACAACAGTTACTTTTAGTGAAATTACTAAAACGCAGAAATGAGAGGTGGTGTCGGAGGAGACGTTGTGTCCGGCTGAGGCAGAAGAAGGACAAGCCGGAAATGTGACGCAACCAAACCGACCAATCACACTTCTTGTGTGGTTTGTTGTGACGTTTCTGGGAAGGTGGGCGTCAGGCTTTGGTGTAGAGTCGACACAGAAGTATAAATTGGCCCTAAGAACAGATCAATCATCGGGATGTAGTTTTATGGATGCACCTTTATGCACAGCGTCTTTCCAAATGGTCGTCATTGCTCCCACTGGCAGGCGGGGGGCGGCGAGGATGGGGGGTTGGGGTGTGGATGGAGGATCGGTTCTTGTCATATCAAGTTTGTGGACCGGTACTGGGTCAGGGCCCAGCTGTTGAAAGTCTCTGCTCAGGAGGACAGAAGCTGCTCCAGTTTCATTTAAATCTCTTAATTAACAAACATCAGCAGCGACTTTGTGGCAAGTTAGCGAATATACTTTATTATGCCTGCACAATCTTGCCAGATTGAAGGTTAACATATCAAACAATTTACTTCATTCATCCAGTTTTGATACATACAAAATCACTATAAAATGTCACTCTGTAATACTGTGTCATCGCAACATCACCATTCACAAAACACACTGATTGCTTCACTGCACTTCTTCCTGTGGTAAAAAAAGAAAATCTGAATCATCACGTCTGTCTCTGAACAACTAATTCAGGAAAGAAGATCAGCCTCATCGCTTTCTCTACAATAAGACCATTTTCTGTCAAAGAAAATAAAATGAGGGGGGAAAAGAGAATAAATAAAGTCCCAGCACAGCTCGTCCTGATCCTTCAGCTTTCTGCAGCTCGGTGGGGAGACGCCATTACAACACAGGTTTAACCAGACATCATGAAACAAGTTGTACAATCAGACTTTGAGATGTAAGAATAAAAAACTGGGGCATCTACACATTCCTGCATCCACAGTTTTTCAGATAAATCCAGAAACATCCTGAAGAAATCGTTATCGTACAAAGATCTGCTAAGTGGTTTTGTCCAAATGCTGTCCTTCACTGAACCGAGTCAATAAGAGTAGCCTGAGGTCCCCAAGGTGATTTCATTTTATCGTGGGTGAGCAAGACACTCAGACAAGATACTTCAGGGTACAGTTTAGGTTAAATATAAGTTAAAAGTTGTGCACACAAGATCCTTTTTAGATGTTATTTGTAGGCACATGTTAAAGTCTTGTTTGACCTCAGTAGTATCTTGTGCTTAAAGGATAATATCTTGATAACATCTTCTGATATTACTGTTGGACTGTGTGATTCTACCTTCCAAGGTCAGCACTGTGAAGTTGAAGTGATATAAATTCTAAAGTGAACAGAGTTTTTCCAAGAGACACCAGAAAGAGACTGAAAACAGGAAGTGAAAAGTCTTTGTGTGGTCAGTGCATCAGGGTGAGGAGGGTGAGGAGGGTGAGGAGGGTGAGGAGGGTGAGGAGGGTGAGGAGGGTGAGGGGCTGCAGCGGAGGGACGACATAGAGATGAAGAGTTCAGGTTTAAGGGACGGTGACGTGGAAGGGACTGCCGGGGACGTTCTCGTCGCCCCATTTGACGATGAGGATGTAGCTGCCTTGTTCTTTGACCGTATACGTGACGTTGTACATCCGGTTGCCCATGTGTTTGACGTAGACCTCCTCGCAGGGCGTCTTTGGCCCGTGAACGCCCACCATCAACATGTTGGTGCCTGCAGACACAGAAGTCAGTTTTTATTTCCAGGATGGACGACCACTCATTCCTGTTGTGTTGTTACTCACCTGCTTTGCTGCAGTCCACTGTGAACGTGTTCTTCTGACCTACGAAGGCCTTCGACAGGCCGGCGCCTCTGGAGATGACTTTACTGGCGTCTGAGGAGAATTTGGGTAAGGAGGCGAAGGCCCCTCCCATCGCTGATGACTTGGTGACAGTTTCCACGAGAACAGACGATGTCTCATGCAGACTGTGGCCCCCGGACAGACGAGGTCCTGCAGAGAGTCAAACACACATCAGCTAATCTGATTCAGATCTCGAAAGAATAATGAGAGACCTTCTCATGAGGGGATCGCCTGCCTCAGCTCATTGCTTACAGGTGTGACAACACCCTTTTATTTCAGACTGTAGCTATGGGCCACTGGATAAGGCTGACTTTCTCCCGCCCACCACACAACACATTTTGGTTTTGGTTTAGGCTAAATTAAGTGACACATTTTCCTTTGCTTGGTCACCAGAAGTATAAGATTCATGAGCCAAATTTTTGGAAGTGTCAAGGACCAACAACACCTGTGGCTGGCCACACCACCGCCACACACTGAAGCATATAGTGTGTAAAAGGTTTTGTCCTCAGTTGCGACAGTCACTTCCAAACGGCCTCAGGGAGCAACTTTAGAATTTATACTGGACTCTGGAGGGAGCCAGAGTATTTTTCCAGTTTGGGTTATGCCCCTTCATTCCAATGAAGGGAAACTCCAGTGAGGACCGGCCTAATTCAAACACTGACCACATCAATCAAAAAACCCCACTACGCCCTGCCGTCCATGGACCCACCTGAGACTTTGGCCTTGAAGGGGCTGCCTACGATGTGCTGGGGTCCGCCATACTTGATGGAGATCAGGTAGTGTCCAGGAGCCATAGGTGTATAGGAGACCTTGTAGCCCTCAGGACACTCCTGACAGTCCATCTTGACCTTCGACGGTCCATCGATGGTCACAGCCAGAGCCCCTGAGCCAGCATTACACGTGTTCACAACAAACTCTGACGCCACGCCTGAAGGAGGACACAGATGTGACAGCACCCATTAACATCTACTTCATGTTTTTATTAAGAGCTTTGAAATTAAGGTGCTTTTAAGGTGGTTATTTTGACCTGTGGTTCCTCCCTCCAGTCCTGGTCCGAAAGCAGACACCATGCCGGGATCTCCAACCTGTCCTGGTTCTCCCACTCTGATCTTGAAGGGACTGCCGGGAACATGGCTGCCGTTGAAACGAACGTCGATGGAATGAACTCCATTTTCCCTCGGGATGAACCTGATGGCATGCTGGTCTGTGGAAACGCATGGAGAACAAATAACTGATTCTGGGTTCTGACTGTCTAATTTCTATCATATACTCTGTAATCCAGGACCTGGACTGGAGCCTTGTGGTGCTCCATATGTATTATTACTTTAAGGGGAATACATGAAAGTTGTGAACGGACACTTTAACCCTACAGTACTCCATGTGAATGTTTAAGTTCTTATCTACTTTAGTCCCATCCTGTTACTGAGGCTGGTACTACTGCCGTGTTTTTACATAAAATCCTTCCACTTTACAGTTTTACAGTTACAGTTTTTAAGTGGTACAGGAGATTTAAGCCTTATGATATCCATGTTAAATGTTAACGCTTGTTACTTTTACAAACCCAGCCGTTTAATTATGACCTTCAGTGATGAAGTGTTGCTCTTACCGCTGTCCAGCTCAGTGATGTAGCACTCCTCTATGGCTCCGGATGGTGTGTGGATCTTAGCATCGATCAGCCCTCTGGCTCCATTCAGCTGGACAGCAAAGGAGGCCTCCTGCCCAACTTTTAGGGCCACCTCCTGAGAAAGAGCAGATGAAGAAATAGGAAATGGGGAGCAGGTATTTGTCCTTTAGCTTTACTGTATGCTGTAGCTGACATTAATTGAGGCCGTTTGAGTGAAAATGTTTTTGGTGTTCTACTTCTTCCAACCACACAAGGTCAGATCATGTATAATAAATTGGACAAACTGTCTTTAAATTTAAATACATGTAATTCCCTGATTTTACAGTCGAATCAGAGATTACTTGGTGTTTTACAGATATCTAAACTTAAAATTTGTACATTATATTTTCGCCGTCTTTCTCCTTGTGTCTTTTCGAGCATTGTTATGCTGTGTCTGTTAGCATCCGTCTAATTTTTTACATGTATCCGTATATACAATTTTATCATGTTTGTTTCATGATAAATAAAACAAAATATTTTCATCATGTAATTTTTTTTCACAAGCTCATTTGGAGTTTTTCTTTATCATTTTAAATCAATTAATGTATTATGTGTTTTGCCTAAACTCAATATTTTGAGAACATTGAAATATTGCTGATACTAAAGTTAAGAAGGTTCATTGTGTGTGAATGAACAGAAATATACCGGCTCAGTATTCAGCAGACAGACATTAATAATCAATCTTCTTATAGCAATCAAAATGTCTCTTTTAACATAGCTAATGAGACATCAGAAGGTTTAACATAGAGACTCTTCAAGATGTCTGTGGCCTCAGCTGGCTTTGTAGAAACCGTTTTATTGAACTTTTTGATGTTTAGATGACCTGTTCTTACCTGCAGGCTGGTGATGGTGAGGCGGCGAGCGTCATCAGACAGAGTGGCAATGGGGACGATGAATGGAGAGTCTGGGATGTGTTCATCGTTGAACTTAATGGAAACCTCGTAGTCACCTGGAGAGAAGAAATAACAGCAAAGGGCCAACTGAGAATATAACAGCTTTTTACATCATTATTATGTTGCGTTCATATGTCAGGAGTCTCCTGTATAACTGTGGTGTCCCCCAGGGGCCCCATATTGTTTTCAATATGTTCCAATCCAACAACTTACTAATAAAGTGGTGGTTAAAATGTAAAACCCTGCCTATATATATGTTGTTTAAAACCTCTTTGATTATTGGCATGGTTGCACTCCAACTGACCTCAATATTAAACAGGGAAGACAACCCAAACTACTAAAATAAGAACCACGTAATTTAAGAGGGTCTATGTTTGACCTGATTTAGTTAAAGAACGTTCTGGGTCACCTAAAGATGTCAGATCATCACTGCTGTATAGAGTTGCGTATCATCTGCATAGCAATTCACATTAGCATTGTGCGTATAGATAACCTTTAACAGTAACATAAAAATGAAAAATTATTGGGCCCAGGATTAAGCCTTGTGGTACATCTAACGTTAACTCTTAGTGGGACACATTTGTCTTCTGAAGGCCAAACTCGTAACTATTTTAACATCAAACCTCTGATACAGGGATCTTGATTTCCTTCTCTGTTTGTCAGTTTTAGGGATGAAACCTGATCTAGAGTCTGTTAGAGTCTCACCAGGCTCCTGAACTACGTAGATGACGCCACAGGATCCGTCCTTCCTGTCTTCAAAGGTGATCTCGGCCTTGCTCGGTCCCTCCACAGCGATTGACAGACCTCCAGCTCCGGCCTCTCTGGTCCAGATACTGAACTCAGCTGAACAACAAACACAAACTTGACTTATCAGCAACAGGAAAGAGGAGGAAGAAGAAAATGCAGAAAAAAGAAAAAGAGAAGAAGAATGCCCTGCTCACCTGGGATCCCTGCCACTCCTCGGTCCAGCCCCGTCCCCCCTGCCCGGACCTTGTGGGCCCCTCCCTCTCCCAGAGGCCCCACAGTGAATTGGAAGGGGCTCCCGGGGACGTGTTGGCCCCGATATTTAACGTTAACAGTGTGAGCTCCCATCTCCTGAGGTATGAAGCGGACGCTGTAGGTGCTGTCATCTCCTTTAATGATCTCTGCGTCCTCCGTCTTTCCTCCAGGACTCGTCACCTGAGCTGTCATCTCCTGCTTACTTGCCTCACCTGAGAGTGAGGGAGGAGGAGGGGGAGGAGGGGAGGAAGGTGGAGGGAAAGGGGGACATGGATCAGATAACTTTTTCTGCTGGATTCAAACCTTTTCTGGATAGTGGACCCTTTTTTTCATCTCAAATGTAGTGCCCAATGCTGCAGAGACCCTAAAGCTCAAATTCTCTTTCCACACCTGCACACTAGATATAGATGGTCTCTGATCTGGTATCTGCACCAGATCATTTATACAGAATGGAAACGTGTTTGTAAGATCCTGCTAGAATGTCAGACTTTATATGAAAATAAATGTTATAAATAATTAAACGCCCCTGCTTTCTGCACACAGCACAACAATCAGATTCTTGTAGTGTGAACATGAACAACCTAAAATAAAAACATGTTTGTCCTTACATCAATGTAACCCCCAAAACCTAAACTGTACCCAAAATATTTCCACTAAATTCCAAGGTTAATAATGTAGGTGTTGTATGGTACTGTAAAATGTATACTACTGAGATGAAAAACATCTTATTTGTAGCATCCGATAACAGTTTGTATTTTTCCACATTGGTTCAGTTAACTGAGCCAATAACTTCTGCTGTTATGGAAAAATACAAACAATAGCAATCACCTAATTAACATTCACCACTTAATTAACAGTTATTTCACACTTTTGTAACAGTAAATTAACAACTAATAGTCAGTTTAACAGTTTCAATAAATACAGTTAATCAACATCATACCGATGAGTCAATCAAACATTATTATACTGAAGAGTCTTAGAACTAGCCTAAGGTTTTTGAAAAAGAAAGATTCACTTTTACGTGATTCAAAAAGTGAACGTCTGACATGTAGGACCTAAAATTCAGAAGTGTTGTTGTGAGTGTGTTACAGTGATCCAGGTTTCACAACCCCTCACATGCAAAGTCAGGTTATTAACAGTTATTATTTATTAGTTCATTGGATGTTTCCACAGCAGTTCCAGATTATTACCAACATACAGTGAGACGCATGCACACACACCACAAACCTGCCTCAGTATCAATAAAGTTAGAAACAGTTTGAACACACACTCGTCCACACACACACCGTCCTGCAGCGGCGGCCGGCTGCCGGTCGGCATCCCGTTGAATCCGCTCAGACTCTCTCGTCCCAGGAAGTCTCCGAACACGTCTCTGAACGGCTCTCCTCCCACCTGAGTGCTCTCCTCCACGCGGACCTCCCTCTTCGTCTCTCCCGCTCGAGTCTTACTGATCTCCGTACGCTCGGTCCGAGTGTAGGTGTGACTGCTGCGGGTGAACGTCCGGGTCAGGCGCTCCTGAGCCGAAACCATGTGGAACCAATTCCCTAAAACCAGCAGGGAGGAAGGAGTACAACGAGGGACAAGGAGAAGGAGGTGAAGAGGAGGAAGCAGAGGGGACAGGCGGAGACAGGTGGAGGAGACGGTGATGTCACAGCTCACCTGGTATTTTGAGGTTGAGGTCACAGGTGCTGCCCACAGTAGCGATGGAGGGAGCCTGACGTTTCCGGGTGATGCTCTCCTTCATCCTGCCGTCACCAAACACCTTCACCGTGAACGGACTTCCTGTTCACACAAAATGTAACAACGGTTCATTTAAACTTAAACCAGGAAAATTCACATACAATATAAAACAAAATAAAATAAAATGCATGAATCACATGGTTAAAATTTGAAAATCAAACTGTAAAATCACCAAATTCTGTGGAAATATGTTTTAAATAAAAGGATAATGAACAATGCCTTTCAAATGATTACAATAAAATAAAACACAGGGCCTCCTGGGAAAATCAAAAGTCTGTCGAGGTGCTTTGTTTTATATTGATCGACAATGAATACGTTTTTAAAACCAATGGCTGCCTAGAAAGTTGGGATTAAGGATAATTTTTTTAAACAATCAAAACTGTGCTGAAAACTACACAATACTTTGGGAAATGACTGCAGTGAAATAAAGTCTCAATGATCAGACTGCAGCTGGGTTCGTACCTGGGACGTGTTGGTCGGCGAACTTGATGTTGATGATGTAGTTTCCAGGTTCAGTTGGACAGTAAGTGACTTTACACGTCCCGTCCTCCACGTCCTCACAGTTAATGTCCACTTTACTGGGACCCTCGATGGACAGACCCAGACCTCCGTAACCTGAGACCAGAGAGGATGATGAGGGGGGGAAGGTGGTGGGCTTCAAATAACAAAACTCCTTTCATCAAACTAAAAGAAACTTGATGTTTTATTCTGACTGATGATTCTTTTGCTGTTTCAAAGGTTAAAAAGCCAAAACGGACCAACAGTCCTTGAAGTTTCACAGAAAATGGATGGTACCTTCAGCTTTAGCTCCATCTGCTGAGGAAGACAATGTGATCGCATAAAAAGTTCTACATGACTAACCTGTTGAAACGAAGGTGTTCTTCTTACCTGCACTCCTGGTGTCAACGATGAATTCGGCCACTTCGAAGGTGTGTCCCTCCACCAGCCCCTGGCCGTAAACCTTCACCTTGCTGGCGTCTCCAATCTCCGACTGACCCACCATGATCTTGAACGGACTGTTGGTCACGTGTTTCCCGTTCTTCTTCACGCTCACCACGTGTTCGCCCACTTCCTTTGGTGTAAACGAGATCCCTGCAGGCCGGAGGAACATTATCAGATGCACGAAACACATTTCTGAAGAGCTCTTTCCATTTTTCTCAGATCCATGTTCTTTAGGTTGTGCGACTGGTTTTATTTCTGGTTTGCAACCTCTACTTCTTGTTTATCACAACTGATGTAACTTTACTTTGTGTAGCCAATTTTATTCACTCCAAACCAGCTGATGGAAACTCGCCTAATTCACAATTTCTATTTTTTCAAAAGTTCACTTAAAATTCGCTTGATAATTAGATTGAAACATGGCTACTGTAAGTCTCAAGTCAAATCCAAGTGCTAAACTTTACATTTCAAGTCCTAAAAAAGAAGTCTTTCTTATTAGGAGCAACGAATTTTACTGCTGGCTTGCAGTCACTGACAGACAGACGTGGATGCTTCCTGGATTGTGATCACATTTCATGTAGGAAAAGTTTAGCTAACTGCCTGCTTTAAGTTATAACTGGATTAAGAACATTAATGTTAACTCAAGTTAGGATTCTTTGAACAACGTCAACTATTGAACAAAGTTGTTACTTGGAGGCTTTATATCTGATTGTGATAATCTGTCAGCTAGTCCGATGAAATGTGGCTCAGACCTCCATGTTCCCCTCAAGTTGAACTGTAATAACTTTGGTGATCATCTGGCTCTTCTAGAGGTCAACATGTTGATGTTTAAATCATATTTGCTAACAGGCAAAACTAAAACGTGTCAGCCTCACATATCCTCTTGAGGCTTGGGGAGGATATCGAGTCATTTCAAGTGTAACATCCAAGTGTAGTCACATATTTTTGGATTTTGTCATGTCATCAGAATTGTTACCCAAGTTACTGAGTCTGTCCTCTGCAGGTTGTATTGCCTCGATCATCTCAAGTGCTTTCTTTAAAGCACATCCTCATATTTTGTCCTTTAGTCTTATTTAAGCCGATACTGATTATTGTTGCTGAGGTAATCTCTGTCACTGAACAACAGAAACATGGAGTGCCTTATACAAGAGTTCCTTTGCCTATTTATCAGTCAATTTCAAACAGAACAGGGTTTTGTAAGCTATTGCCAGAGATCCCTTAAAGATGTCACATTACACATAGACAGAAACACATTTCCTCAGCTGGAAACTGACCAATGTGTCTGTTGGGCAACCTCTTCAGCAGACATGGCTCCTCGTTCCCAGATGGCGCTCTGATGCTCGCCATCAGACTGCTCAGGTCTGTCTCTGTGATTTTTAAGGAAACGTCTGTTGCTGTGCCGACATTCAGCTGAGACGTCCTCATGGACTCATCACCTGGAGATAAGTCAAGTCAAATCAACTCAAGTAAGAAACAGACTGCAGATGTTTTTAATGGGCATCACAGGAAGATAAAAGAATGTCGTCTGCATAAAGTGAAATAAAATGCAAAGACACAGAGACACACACAGAGTTTTAGTACCAGTGATCTTGGCAGTGAAGGGGCTGCCGGCGATGTGTTTGTCATCAAACTTGACGATGATGTTGTAGTCTCCAGGTGCGGTGGGCAGGTAGGACACAGTACAGGTCCCGTCTTTGTTGTCTTTACAGCTGATCTCTGCTTTAGACGGACCCTCAACAGCCAGAGACAGACCACCTGCAGAGAGAGATGAAGGCCGGGCCCCAATAAAAGCTTGTTAAATCCATGTAATCACCTATGCTATAAAACTTACACGGTAAATTCAATATAATACTTTCTTTTTTACACAGTTTTATTCTCAACTGAAGTCCAGTTGATTCCCAACTTATGTCCAGAATGTCTTTCTTTGGACTTTGTAGTCCAGACTTTATGATAAGATTTTAGATAACAGGTAAACATGGATGAAGTGTTGAGTGTGTATTAACATCAACAGCTTTTATCCAAAACCATCTGTTCGCATGCCTCTGGAACAACCAGGGGTTAAATGTCTTGCTTGTGTCTTATCCATTGCGCCATCACCACCCTTAATATGTAGAAGAATGTATGTACCATTGGTACCATATGATTTAAAACATCATGACTAACACTTGGAGTATGTTGTGAAAGGATACCTTCTCCAGCGTCTTTAGTAACGATGGTGAAGGTGGCCGGTCTGTTCACTGTGCCGTGACTCAGACCAGGGCCGTACGCCGTCACATGACCACCGTTAATGGCATCAACGTAGAACTGGAGTGGACTTCCTGTAACAGAGGAAACACAACAGGAATATTATGAAGAGGCCAGTTAACGCTAAGACAGATCCTGGTCCGCAATAAAGACCGCACACCCAAACACAAGAAAAGTAATCTAGTGTATGCGGTCCAATGCAGTGAGGAATGCACAGACCTGTATATTGGGGAGACTAAACAACCACTACACAAACGCATGGCTCAACACAGAAGGGCCAACTCCTCAGGTCAAGACTCTGCAGTCTACTTACATCTGAAGGACAGAGGACAACAATGTTCATATTCTGGCCCAGGAGGACAGACAGTTTGAAAGAGGCCGTTTAGACCAGAGTAGAGAAACCATCTCTCAACAGGGGAGGAGGTCACACCACTTATCTCCGACCTACAATGCTGTGCTTTCATCTCTTCCCCGGAGACTTAACAAACGCTCCCGTTTGGCCTCATGTGATGACACCAACGTCAATTGTTCAGACTCGGCCTCAGGTGACTCCAGTGACCACTATGACTGTCGTTACAACAGCCAGTTAAATATCTGTCCAACCAAGTCCAGTTACCCTTGAGTTTAACCGTCCTTGTATAACTATGACCTGGAAGACTGAGAGTCTTCACAGACAGACAATACTGCTTGTCTCCAATAACTGGGAGCTCAGATTGAATCCATCCTTTTTTCTCCAGCTGAGCCTGAAAAACAAAAACCATCTGAAGTGAATACCTGGGATATGTTTTCCATCATATTTGATGTCCATCTCGTGCAGGCCTCGTTCTGTCGGGGAGTATTTCACGGTGACGGTGCCGTCCTTGTTGTCGGTGATGTGAGGACAGGCGGTTCGACCAGACGGCATTCGCACTTCACCTGGAGAAAAAAGACCATTTATTTTTGTTTTTTCTGCTATCATCGAAGGAAAAGTAAATTCCAAAGTTATCAATAAATCTTGCAGAAGAATGTCCACCAACAGAAGATGGGTGATGCCACGGGGCAACGACCCAAAGCACAGAAGTAAATCAACAACAGAAAGAAGAAGAAAATACACATTCTGGAGTGGCCCAGTCAGAGTCCTGACCTCAACCTGATTGAGATGCCGTGCGAACGATTCACACCTGACATCCCAAGAATATTGCTGACCTGAGAAACAGCCATACTGTTTCCAGCCTGCACTGTGAATGTTTCCACGATGAGTTCAATGAAAACATATAATTGTTTGTGTGGAGTTAGTTTAAGCACACTGTGTTTGTCTGTTGTTGATGAAGATCAGAAATCCAGGTGATTCCAAAGGGTTCACATACTTTTTTTTAAAAAGTGATTTGGCTTCACAAATCAATATTTTCAACATGAATGTAGTTTATATAAATAGGAAGGTTTAAAAACTGGTGTCATTTCTTCTGCATCACAAAATGCTAAAGATGTTTGGGCTCATTTGGAGCACAGACCTTATTTTCTGCTTAAACTGAAAACACTTGAAATGACCATCAAGACAGTATATTTAAATTTGATATATCAACAGGAATTTGAATCTGCTTCATGCTGTCAGTCCTGTCCAACTCAATTTAACAATAACACATTCATCATTCTGAATAAAGCATGCATTCTCACTCTCTGCACCTCCGTTTTCATTCTGTAGCAAAACAGAAATTCACGCTGAAATTATAGATTTCCTCTCAGAGAGCGACATGTGAACAGCCAGCTCTTACCTGTGATCTCTCCTTTCTGCACGGTGAAGGGAATGACCAGACTGAAGGGGCGGAGCACGGGCTCCATCCCGTCCACGGGGCTGATGGGATCATCGGTGGCCTAAACCAGAGCCAGAGGGGAGAGGCGTTAGTGTCACCATACTGGGAACTCTGGGATATGTACCAGAGAGAGGAGGGAGGCAAGAGGAAACACAGCAGGACAGCAGAGAGGCTGAGAGAGAGCATCAGAGGCTGGATGCAGATTTAGACCAAACAGCCATTTAAACTGTTCAATATTGTACGTAGTCCTTTATAAAACCGGTAAGATAGAAAAATATGTATATAAACAGCAATCTAAACAATAAAAGAAAAGATATAAATAATAAAAGAAGCATTATAAAGTCAAAAATAAATCAACATAAGATAATAAATAAATAAATGAAAATAATAAATAATCAAATCATCAGAATAAATAAAAATGAAATATGATGATGGAAGTCAACGCCCCCCCC